>NC_091552.1:10998455-11018455 GCF_042767895.1 Penaeus vannamei
ATAACGTGGTGTATAACATTCATACAAGTTTGGGATATAAGTAAATAAGTTTGCTACCCAACTGAGTAGCAGATCTTCTTAAGGTTATTAAAGGAATGAGAGATAATTTAACCCTAAGTCGGGTTCATGTGCCGTAATGGTGGTCACATTGAACTGTACCAATATTGCGGCTATGTATTTTCGGTGTCATATGTATTTATGAATTTATTTCTTATACTTTCTTTTCTTTGTTGTTACAAGCAAAGTTTAATATAAGAACCCTCTTCTGAAGGGCGCTTTTAAGGGGAGGCTTTCTCAGTTCTAATGTCTCCTTAATCCCCTTTTTCATTTTCCACGAAGGGTACAAAACCCCTCCTTCTACACTGATAGGCTACAGTAACCCTATATTACGACAATGTGACTTTGGTATCCTTAAAAGCAAATGTTCATTCTATAGTTGCCCCAGAATGAGTTAAAAGTACATTAAAACCTTTGATAGCATTTTTGTTCATAAGAACACGTTTGATTATAGACGATTGAGCACACCATGTAAGTAAAATGGTTTGCGACATATACACTGTATCTGATATAAATAACCAGCCTATTTAAGAAGAGATCATGGCTCTTAACAGATGCCGAATATAACTGCAATTGATTCCCTACCAATCTTCTAACACTGTATAAATGTAAACACAGAAATGCACTGGGCTTACATGATATCTGCCTTTTCCCGTAGGTGTCGGCTCGAGCAACGGGGCCCACTGGCATGCCAACCGTCGTTTCACCCTTCGCCAGTTAAGGGACCTAGGAATGGGCAAATCCAAGCTAGTGACAGGAGTCCAAGAGCAGGCACGCAAGCTGGTCGAACGGTTGAAGGAGCAGGCCAATGAACCAAAACCAGTTCCTCATGCTATGAAGGTGGCCGTCGTCAACGTTATTTGGCAGATGGTGGCAGGTATGGTGAAAATGAATGGATTTTGTTTCTGTTTGTCATGTAGTATGTAAGGAATATAAATCTTAGTCATAGATTTTGCTTAGGTTATGTTGTGTGGAGTGAATGTAAGACGATCAAATTCGTTGTACCTAATAAGAAAGTGATTTTCAGGACATGGTATGCTGTGGTTCAGTTGCATTTTCGACCAGTATACGAGATAATACTTTTGACGCCATCGATAGATCTCAAATTCATTAATTATAAGCCGTACACAGATAGTCGCAATATGATATTAAGCGGTATAATAGATTTAGTGAAGAATTCCGAAAAAAAATCATCGGCTGTGGCTGTTATGTTGATATACTTCATGTTGCAAAATGTTAAAACTCAAGAAAAAAATCGACTCGGGTAACAATGGTTTGTAATTATTAACCAATGCAACATATTGGTGATAGTCAGTAAATAACTACATAACTTATATAGTAAGGGATTTTCCATTTTTCATCATTTTCATGAGCGTACAAAATCTCTGGCATTAAAAGGACTATCAGTATCAAATTGGAGATCCTGTGCCAGTCATCGTTTCTATCCTACTACTATGTACATTTTGGAGGGGCTTCTTAATAACACTTACAAGGCACTTTACCGCAAGGTATATAAAAGTATAGACCTTGATGAGCAGAAATACAAGCTCATTAACGAGTTTACAAAGTTGAATAGAAAAAAAACAGCCATATTAAGGAATGAAATTAAACTGTGACGTTTCGAATTCGTCGCGAGTTAATCATCAGAAGGATAGATAACCGATATGGATAAGATTTCATTTCATTTATTATTGTGGCTGTTTTTCATGGACCTCGCTTTACCCAGGCCTGCCCAGGGTATGTCTTGCCACATAGCTATTGGGGAGATCTCTCTCTCTCTCTCTCTCTTCCTCTCTCTCTCTCTCTCTTCCTCTCTCTCTCTTCCTCTCTCTCTCTCTCTCTCTCTCTTCCCCTCTCTCTCTCTCTCTCTCTCTCTCTCTCTCTCTCTCTCTCTCTCTCTCTCTCTCTCTCTCTCTCTCTCTCTCTCTCTCTCTCTCTCTCTCTCTCTCTCTCTCTCTCTCTCTCTCTCTCTCTCTCTCTCTCGCTCTCTCTCGCTCTCTCTCTCTTTGCCCGAATGTGATAATTGTCGCTTTCGTTAGCAAAAAAAAAAACGGAACACGGAGCAAGCATTGGTCGGAAATGTAACTCTACCAATCGATATCAGAGCAATAACAACAGTGGATTATTGGATTTCAATTTTATTTCCACAAGGTAAAATGTTCGACATGGATGACAAGAGAATGAAGGAATTTGACAAGCTTCTGGAAGATTTGAATGCCGCCACGTTTGCGTTGGGTGTGAGGGACTTCTTCCCGGGTCTGAAATATTTGCCCAAATTCGTCCAGAATCGTGTCTTCGGTTTGGATCGTCTAGAGGAATTTAAAGAAAAATTCTTCATTTATTTTGATGTAAGTAGTAAAAGTCGAGAACGTGGAGATGTATAGTAATTCTAAACTGTAATGATAAGAAGAGAAAGATTGCTGCATAGGTCTGAAGACTGCACCTGAAAGGGTTTTTTATTTATTTGTTTGTTTGTTTGTTTACACATTCATGCAATAGTCATTTATTACTTTATTTGTGCATCTTTACATTTATTCATTATTCACCTATTTATATATTTAATTTATTTTTTGTACTTAATTATGTACCTATTAACTTATATATCTGCATATCTACCATTTACCTATTCATTCACTATTTTTCTATCAGTCTTATTTATTCCCTAACATATACCTATTCATTCACCATTTTATCTGTCTATTCACTCATCTATTTATATATTTATCTGTACATTAATTGAATTACTTAATTACTGATTTACTGATTTTTTTCTACTAATGTTTTACGACAGGAACTGATCCAAGAACACAAGGCTTCACTGGACCCCGATAACCCAGGCGATCTTATCGATGCTTATCTTTTGGAGATGAAGGAAGGCAGCGGGAGCCCGGATGTCGTTCGCAGTGGTGAGTATCTTTTATTCATTTATTTTTGTTATTTTGATATCATTATTATTCATTTTTATTATATTTTTTCGTTGGGGGGGTCTGTTTATTTTATATTGGATACGTGAAGATGTATGGTGCTAAGACTTTTTTTTCTAGTTTTATTTTTTTTACTTAAAGGTACATAACACCAAGAAGAATGAAAATAAAACAATTACCTTTTTTTTACATCCCACCTAAAGGTTTATTACACTATCCAATAAACAACAAAACAATTCCACCAGCATGGAGGTACGCCGATGCGATTCCAACCCCATTTCCTTCCAGAAAGGGACTTGGCTCTCCTGACCCTCGACCTCTTCTTCGCCGGGAGTGAAACGACGACGAACACCCTCACCTTCATGGTCCAATACCTGGCCATGCACCCCGAGATTCAGACGACCATGCAGAGGGAGATAGACGAAGTGCTGCCCAAGGGTACCCTGGCGACGCTCGAAGACAGGGCCAGGTAGGCGAAGTGATTTTGTTGTGTTGTGTCTCATTCTAGGGCTTGTTATAAGGTGATCAGCGGTACCAATATTGAAGGCACGCTGTTGCACATGTGGATTCATATATGATAAACCTTATATTGGGCGTTATATGTATATATACGTGCGTGTGTGTGTGTGTGTGCGTGCGTGTGTGTGTGTGTGTGTGTGTGTGTGTGTGTGTGTGTGTGTGTGTGTGTGTGTGTGTGTGTGTGTGTGTGTGTGTGTGTGTGTGTGTGTGTGTGTGTTTATGTGTATGTGCGCATTTTTCTACCCCGTCATTCACTCCCAGACTGCCCTACACCGAAGCGGTTCTGCATGAAGTCCTCCGCTTGTCTTCCCTCCTCCCCATCGGAGCCCAACACAGCGCCACTAAAGACATGCATTTTGGAGGATATTTAATTCCAAAGGTATTGGTTTGTAATGTACTTTTTTCAGTAGGATTTTAAATTGTTCTTGCCGTCTCTGGAAGAGGTAATTTATGATCACTGTGTGGATTCGTGCATTTTCTGGAATTATTTCAAGGCTTGATTGAAAACTAGTAATTTAGGATTTCTTTTTTGATCATTTAAAAGTGATATATAAGTTTGTTTTTTTAATAACATAAAGACAAGAAAGCAGCGCTATGTCAGAGAAGTGCAGATGATTTTTAAAATTTCGTGGACAAAATTCCAACTCGTACTAAAAGTGGCATTAACACACTGGAAAATAACGATTACCAAAGAAATCTAGTTAATTTTATCTCAATGGACAAAATTCCAATGACCGACCGTACGGGAAGAATTTACACACTAGAAAACAACGAGGACTGTAACTTAGGATTGGATTCTCTCTCGACAGGGTTCGGCCATCTGTACGTCGGCGATGTTGATGCACGCCGACCCGAGGTACTGGGAGAAGCCGGAGGCACTCAAGCCGGAACGCTGGCTCGACGAGAACGGGAAGTTCACCACGAAGAAGGAGGGGTTCCTGCCCTTCGGTTCGGGTGCGTAATGTCGGTTTTTTTTCTGGTATGAAGTTGGTTGATGTGAAAATATTTTGTTCATTTATACTTTTTTTTTCTTCTTTTTCCTTTTTTTGAGAATATGGCAGATTAATTTTATTTTTACTTCTGCAAAGTTGGTAACAAAATGATTGACCATTTATGCATTCTTTAGGTTTGTTTGATTATTTTCATTTAGCAAGTTGTACTCTTGCTTGTATTTATCTTCATTTATGCATAATTTAGCTTTATTTGTGCTGCGTTGAGAGAGAGAGAGAGAGAGAGAGAGAGAGAGAGAGAGAGAGAGAGAGAGAGAGAGAGAGAGAGAGAGAGAGAGAGAGAGAAAGAAAGAAAGAAAGAACGCAAGACGGAAACAGCGAAACCATTACCGTCATTTTAACGCTCTTTAAAGTCATTCACGATCTGCTAACGACCTGACGAGTGCCCCCCTCTCCGCAGGCAAGAGAGTGTGCCTCGGGGAGTCCCTGGCCCGCATGGAGCTCCTCATCTTCGCCACGGCAATGCTTCAGAGCCTCAGCTTCGCCCCGCCCAAAGGTTCCACGCTGGACGTCACAGCTGATCCCGCGGTGCCCATGTTCCATACCCCGAGGAAGCAAGACATCTGCATCACTGTTCGATAAATGAGTTGCCGACACTTTCTATTCGGAGGATAAATGATTTCTTCGTTATGATGTGCCAGGTTCCGGTGGCAGACGACGCTTATTTTTTCAGGTTTATTCGTAAGGGAGAGGGATTAAAAAACACGGGTCCATCAACAATCCCTCTATAGCGAGGATGTCAGACTCATTTTGCAAGGCCATATTTCGCCTTCGTGAGTCGAGGTGACGAAACGACCATATGGTTGGCGTAAGAATCAAGAGCCTATTTTAGACATTACAAAATCATAACATTAGACAAAAATGTAAAGTGTGAAGGCCTGATTTAATTAATCTTGTAAAAGGGCCTACTGTAAAACCGAAATAGCAAATGTTCCTCGGGCCGTTTGTGTGACACCCCTCCTCTGTAGTGTGTAGACTTATTCCAAGATTTCCAAGCCTGAGAGTAATATCTTGAGTAAGTGCAATGAGCTGCAGATAGAGTTAGAAAAAAGTGTCGTCCTTGAAATTTTAAATAAAAGAAAACCCTGAAGTAGAGTATCTAGCAAAGATCTTCAAGTCCTGTGAAATATAGAATAAGGAAGCGATTCATATATCACTATCATATACCTCCCTTTGCAGGTACTTAACAGAACCTTAGAACGTAATATGCGTCTTCCTTCACAGGTTCCTTAGTTCATTTCACTACAGACTAAAGACAGCCCCCCCCCCGCTCTTTCTTTCGGGGTTTAATAAACTATGTGGAAATAAGCACCTATATTGGATTTTGTCGTATCAACATCATGGGATTATTTTATGAACTGAAATTCTTTGATTTTATGACCGGGATTTGTTTATCTTATCCAGTGTCGATTACGGTAAACATGTAGGGTGTCGCCATGGAGTGGTCATGCTCCAAGAAATATTTCGGAGAAAATTGCAACACATATTGCAGCATTATTGAGTGCATCCTGGGAGGAGGATAGGTCGTAAATGGCATCGCAGCTCAATATGGGGTTGCTATGTCTTTGTCAGTGATGTTATAAGCCTAAACAATGCAATTACGGACTTCTTTGTTCACGAAAGAATGTCCAACGCTCTAGCTTAAGGGTACAGATTCCTCGGGCATTTTAAGAATACCTCCAGAGAATAGATCGTAGCCTTGCTCTCTCTAAAATATTTGGCTTGTGTTTTGTCTTTTACGTTGATAATCATCAATGTTTCATTTTTGAGGCTTAGTGACTGGCGCAAGAAGGATCCTAAAATATTATATTAATTGACCCAGTAGCATTTTGTGATTTTTGCCTCGGTGCTGGACGTATCACATTTTCCCAGTGCTGGAAATATATTCAAAATGAACTATACTTTTTGTATATTTAATAAAAAGTTACTATTAAACGAAATAAAATATTTAACACGCGCACTTGAGTTTAATCTATTTTACCTTGTATGGGAAGTAAAAGGAAGGTGCAGGTCAAATCTCCGTAAAACATTAATTTGGAAAAGTGCTTGATATTAACAAAGCTGTATTAGAATTCTTGTTGCCTTGTGGACAGACTTTGATATCCAAGACTTCGAATCAAAATGCATTTGTTGGCTATATTATTCTCCATTAGGGGAAATGGTACGTAAAACGGATAACATTGTGATAAAATCGTGCAAATGTAAAAAATAATAAATAAATAAAAAATATAAGAAATAAAACCTCTTGATATTTTGTCTTTTTTTTAGAGGGGGGGGGGTCGCAGGGAATTTCAAAACTCTGTTACTAGTATAGAGATAAGATTACACATGGAGACATTGAGGTAATTTACCCATGCAATATAGAAACAAATAAGTAGCCAAAAGAAAAAATATCACAATGATAATGTATGGAATATCAATAATAGCATGATATGATAAGCACTATGTATAGCATAATGACAAAAAATGATGTAATTGATAATACTAAACAACAAAAAAATATTTCTAGGCAAAAGAACCTCCTATTTGCCTTGATTCATCATGAGAATTCATCCTTGCTTCGTATTGCAAACTGAAATGGTCTTTAGGTGTAATTATGTGTCGGTACTCAGATTTCCCTTCCATTATTCCTCTTGTTCCGTCTCAAAGTCAATAATGCAATGAAGAAGCCCCTTAAGTTATTAGATAAATAAAGAAAGGGTATAATTACATTTTGTTCTTAGAGATGATATTTCCATATACAGAACATGTATTTCCATTTTTTTGTCTTAGTGTTATGGAAAGGGGACAGCGATCACCATTTGGCCTTTAGAAAGCTTCTTATCAGTTTGATAGACTTTGTGGTGTTGATAATAATGGTAATTCCTCTTCTTCTTCTTCTAAGCTTTCTCCCAGTTCTATATGGGGTCGCCGTTATGGATGAGCCCCCCCCCCCCCCCACTGATTTTCATATGTCGGCTCATTCCATACTAGTTTTGGCATGGGTTTTTACAGTCGGATGCCCCTCCTGAAATCAACCCTCTTTATCTATCCGGGCTTGGAACCGGCACCCACAAAGGCTGGCTTGCCCCACAGGTGGCTTTTATAATGGGCAATCAAGGTAAAGTTCCTAAGGGTACAAAGCGCCAGTCGGAGGACTCGAACCCTCGGATTTGACGCCGAATCCAAAGTCCGATGCTGTAACCACTCAGCCACCACGCATTAGAATCTCATTGGCAATACTATATACTACTACTAATGCAACAGCTTCTCAATCTTTCTTTCTTTCTCTCTCTCTCTCTCTCTCTCTCTCTCTCTCTCTCTCTCTCTCTCTCTCTCTCTCTCTCTCTCTCTCTCTCTCTCTCTCTCTCTCTCTCTCTCTCTCTCTCTCTGCTAATGCTCGATACTAATACTAATGCAACAGCTTCTCAATCTTACCTCTCTCTCTCTTTCTCTCTCTATCGATCGATCTACTTATGCATATCTCTCTATCGATCTATCTATCTATCTCCCTCCCTCCACTCTCTTGAGTTGGGTACACCGCTGGTATTATTCAGTAATCTTGTAGCAATTAAAGGTGGGTTTAAGCAATATTGACGGAATTATGAAAGACTGAAAGTATTCACAATGATTTACTATTCATTAAAGATAACAGTGGTCGCATTTAATAGAAGGAGTCACTGTTTTGACCACATTAACTCCTACTCTTTTCTCTTTCTCTCTCTCTATCTATCTCTCAATCTATTTATTACTATCTATCTCTCTCTCTTTCTATCTATCTCTTTATCCCTCTCTATCTATCTCTCAATCTATTTATTACTATCTATCTCTCTCTCTTTCTATCTATCTCTTTATCTCTCTCTCTCTTTCTATCTATCTCTTTTTTTTCTCTCTCTCTCTCTTTCTATCTATCTCTTTATCTCTCTCTCTATCTATCTATCTATTACTATCTCGCTCTCTCTCTAATGACGATGGTGATGGTGGTAGTGATGATGGTGATGATGTTGGAGACAGTGATAATGAAAATTATGTACATAATTATGATAACAAAGTAGATTTGCGGATTTGTCTTACCACAGTACTTTGCTTTTATTTCGCTATATATATAAATATATATTTTATAAATACATATAGAATAACATGAATAAATATCTAGACCTTCTAAAACTACAGAGCAACTATTGGCATGCTTTCCTAAAATTTTGAATATTTTAACCTTATGCACTATAATGGGTTTATTCCAAAATCACATTTTCACATTCTTGCAGTTACTAACCTTGTATATTATCAAAAGGTTTACCCCCTAAAAATGCACATTTCATGTTTGCAATTGCTAATCCTTCTTTATGATTGTAGGTTTATTCTAAAATCTTTAACTTTACACTTTCTCGCACTCTCTAATCTTCGTCATAATCATAGGTTCATCTCAGAAGACTGAACATTTTTACTTGCGTGCAGTGACTAATCTTCTTCTTAATCACTGGCATATTCTCTAAATTTTAATTTTCCACTTTCTCGCACCTTCGAATCATAAACTCATCCTCAAATCTTCACCGTTTCACTTTCTCGCGCTTCCTATATCTTCCTCATCCTCAAATCTTCACCATTTCCCTTTCTCACACTTCCTATATCTTCATCATCCTCAAATCTTATCCATTTCCCTTTCTCACGCTTTCTATATCTTCATCGTCCTCAAACCTTCACCAATTCCTTTTCTCACACCCCATATTTTCTTCATCCTCAAATCTTCAACAATTCCTTTTCTCACGCTTCCTATATCTTCTTCATCCTCAAATCTTATCCATGTCCCTTTCTCACGGTTCCTCTATCTTCATCATCCTCAAATCTTCACCAATTCCCTTTCTCACGCTTCTTCTATCTTCATCTTCAAATCTTCACCAATTCCTTTTCTCACGCTTCCTCTATCTTCATCCTCAAATCTTCACCATTTCTCTTTCTCACGCTTCCTCTATCTTCATCTTCCTCAAATCTTCACCATTTCACTTTCTCGCAGTTACGTAAATGTCCTGCTTCCTTGGCACGTGGAACATCGGCTGGGTCGGGCTGGGTGTGACGTCAACAAGAGTACCCGGAGGAGGCGAAATGGTGAAGTTCTTGAACACCGCCACGGCTAAAATGAAGAGCTCCATGCGTGCCAGAGACTCGCCCAGACAGACACGCTTACCTGTTGGGATTTAATTAGCTGGTAGAGAGGTCATGTTGTCAAGAGGTAGGTCTGAGTTGTTTTGTGTATGGCGTTGATGAGAGAAAGGATAATGTGTATCATATGTATGATGAGAAAAGGAATTATGGAAGATTACATAATGTATCTTTCTTTATCAAATTGTTTATATAAGAAAGGGGTTGGATAATACTATCTGTTTTCGCTTCCTTAAATCGCGTTCCTGTAATTTTAATTGATAAAAAAATATCTATGTGACAAGAACGAAGGAAGGTTTGAGAACCTTTCATTCCTAACATGAGAGAGAGAGAGAGAGAGAGACAGAGAGAGAGAGAGAGACAGAGAGAGAGAGAGAGAGAGAGAGAGAGAGAGACAGAGAGAGAGAGAGAGAGAGAGAGAGAAAGAGAGAGAAAGAGAGAGAAAGAGAAAGAGAAAGAGAAAGAAAGAAAGAGAGAAAGAGAAAGAGAAAGAAAGAAAGAGAAAGAGAAACAGAGAGATAAACAGAGAGAGAAAGAAAGAGAAAGAGAAAAAGAGAGATAAACAGAGAGAGAAAGAAAGAGAGACAGAAAGGAATCATTCAGCAATACAATAACAATAAACTTGGCCTGATGATCCACTTCTCCGTACCAACGCCGAAGGGAAGAAACCCCTCCTTCTTGGCGCAGAATTTCCCTTCCTCGTCTAACCAGCGCTCCGGGAGGAAGCTCTCAGGACGGTCCCAATATCTCGAGTCGTAGTGGATCGAGGCAGCTGCAGTGTTGATGATCGAGCCCTGGGAGTGAGATTGACATGAGGAAATAAAATGGAGGCGAGGAAAGTGCTGTGGGAATGTGTGATATGAGGAAAGTGTTGTGGGGATATGTGGCGGGGATGTGTGAGGTAAGGAAAGTGCTGTGGGAACGTGTGAGATGAGGAAAGTGCTGTGGGAATATGTGGCGGGGATGTGTGAGGTAAGGAAAGTGCTGTGGGAATGTGTGAGATGAGGAAAGTGCTGTGGGAATGTGTGAGATGAGGAAATGGTGTGGGAATGTGTGAGATGAGGAAATGGTGTGGGAATGTGTGAGATGAGGAAAGTGCTGTGGGGATTATGAGGCGGGGATGTGTGAGGTAAGGAAAGTGCTGTGGGAATATGAGGCGGGGATGTGTGAGGTAAGGAAAGTGCTGTGGGAATATGAGATGGAAATTATGCGATGAGGAAAGTGCTGAGGGAATATGTGACGGGAATGTAAGAGAGGTGAGGAAATTGGATGTGTTTATTACGATGATACGACAGAATAAAATGATGGAGATATTGCTCTAGGAATATGTGACGTGGTGTGGATTTCGATGGCACGAGAGAAATAAGATAGAGCTGAGGAATTGCTTTGGGAATAAAGGACGCGCCTGTATGGGTGGAGTAAAATGGCAGAGGGAGACATCAGCCATCTTGAAATATACTGCGAGATTTTATGACATAGTTATGTAAACATATGTGTGGTTTATTCTCACCGAATTCATACATAATCATACATAACTCCCTGTTACTTGTGTCGTCTTTTCCAGTGTTACGGCAAACGCGATACCTCTCGCGCGTCAGGACTGAAGCATGTGGTAAACGTTTATCGAATTGCAAGAAGCATTCCCTTTACCTCAAATATTTATAGTCACGTAGCTGACACGTTGATCGAGTCGACATTAGTCGGCACAGGCCGGGCTCCCCTCATAGCCAGGGCGAGGCTCAGCTTTGCATATCGGACTTATCTTTAACATTCTCATACATATTACGCTATCAAAAAAGAAAAAAAAAAAAAAAAAAAAAAAAAAAAAAAAAATATATATATATATATATATATATATATATATATATATATATATATATATATATATGTATATGATGAATATTGTATATACGAATGTTCTAAAATATTAGCTTATGTTTACATTCACTCATTCTATCTAATTCATCAACAAGAAACATTCTAGCTGTATATATACTTCGGAGTACAAAATCAAGACGGAAATTAGTTAGACGGATACGGTCTTCGTCTGGGAAGCGTTCCGTTTGCAAACGTGACGCGGAAATGTCTCGCCTCCTCCGAAAAAATAGCCTTAGTTTCGAATGGTAAACGAGACGCAATGTTCCTTCGCTCCCACACTGCACATAACGTACCTTGGGAATGGTGTATCCTGCAAAGTGCGTGTCTCTGCTGGCGCAGTGTTGAACTCCGCCAGGGACGAGCGACGTCATACGGAGGACTTCGTGAAGAACAGCCTCGAGATATGGTAGACTGTGAGGAAGAACATTTGCTTAGAGGATATTCTATCTGTCATTCTGTGTTCCTTCTTTTCTCTCTCTCTCTCTCTCGCTGACTATCTATGTATCTGCTGTTGCACAGACACACATACTCACACTCACACACACACATACATGTAGTAAAATAATCATTATTCCTACATGACTTCTGCACGCGTAGCCTAACACAAGAAGCCCCATGACCCACCTCGCCCTGTCCTCCAGGGTGGGCAGGACGTCGCCGGGTAGAGCGCGGTCGATTTCCTCCTGCAGTTTCCGCTGAGCCTCCGGAAAGGCGGCGAGGTAGTACATGGCGAAGGTGAGGGTGCTGTAGGTCGTCTCGCTCCCGGCGAAGAAGAGGTCGAAGATCAGGAGAGCCAAGTCCTTGTCTGCAATGGGTGCGCGCGCGCTTGGGTTGGGGGATCGGTTCGGTGTGTGCATTAACGGTTTTAGCTTTCAAGATAATGTTGCTTTGATTATTATGTTCGTGTATAGATAGACAGATAGATAGGCATATAGATTGATAGGTAAATATATATGTGTGTGTCTGTGACACATACATACAGTATGCGTATATATACGTATTTGTGTGTGTGTGTGTGTGTGTGTGTGTGTGTGTGTGTGTGTGTGTGTGTGTGTGTGTGTGTGTGTGTGTGTGTGTGTGTGTGTGTGTGTGTGTGTGTGTGAAGAGCAACACCTTCCCCTCGAAAGCAAAGGTCACACCAATCTCCTCTGTCCTGGGATCCCAAGACAGCCTCGCCGAAGTCAGGTCAGCCGACCAATCAAAAGCTGTAGCTGGCCAGACTTCGGCGAGCCTGTCTAGGGTTTTAGATTTTGGATTTAGTTTTCATTCCAATTTGTCAAAATGAATATTCTTTGCTGTGGCATACTGTTTTGATCTGCTTCTAAATCCCCCCCTGAGTGCAAGGAATGGCCGGGGTTACCATCCACAGGAAGCGCGTGGGACTGAACGCATCATACACCCAGGGCTAAGAAGACTAGCGTGCCCTTAGCTTTAAACTCCAAGAAAGACATGCCAAAGACTCACCACTACGGATGACTTCTTCTTGCTCCATCCCTTCCGTGTCCAGCAGGTAACTGTCTATGAGATCGCGTGGGTTCTCGGGGTCCAGGGAGCTCTTGTGCTCTTTAATAACTTCCTGTTGTGAAATGGAATGAGTTACAGAAATAAAATCATGGAAGGAAAGTTTGTTGTGGTTGTTGTTATGTGTATTTCTTTGGTGGTGTAGGATTGTAAAGCTAGTGTGTAGTGTTATGTATATATATTTTTTGTTTGTTATTTTGTAGGATGTGGACAAGGTGAACGTGTATGTGTATGTATATATGTGTGTGTGTGAGTATGAGTGTGTTTAAGTGTATGTTTGTGTTCGTGTTTGCGTTTGAGTGTATGTGTATATGTATGTATACCTCTCTCTGTGTGCTTGTGTGCGTATCCCTGCAACGTCCTGATCTCTATCTCATTTCCTTCTTATTGAACAAACCGAACCAAAAAGTCAAAAATACAGAAAAAAAACACCTACGTAGAAGTAATTCATGAACTTCTGGTCGGTAATCTCGACTTGGTCCAAGGCAAAGAGCCGGTTCTTTAAAAAGGCCGGGATATTACGAAGCCAAGGGAAGATATCGAGGAAAGTGCTGTAGTAGGTCATCTCTCCGAAGTCGTCCATCAGCTGCATGAATTCCTTGAGTTTTGGGTCGTCCACGTCGTAGGTAATGCCTTGTTAAGTAAAAAAAAAAAAAAGACGTTATTTATTATCAATTATCGTCTTATTTATTCATTTATTTTATTACTATTATCTTTTTTTTTTTGGGGGGGGGGAGTAGAGGATTGGTTTTATCATTTGGAATTTATTAAAGTCAGGATTGGTCTTTATCTCACTGGGAATTAATGCAATTGTGGTTTTGTTGATTGGGAACAACCGCTGTATTTTTATCATTACTTGGAAATAAGTGTATTTCTTGTTTTACTGATTGGGAATATATAAAGGATGGGTTTTAACCGATTGAGAGAGAAAAAAATCATGATTGCTATTATGAACACCAATACAAGAACGCCCCACCTTACATAACCCCCCCCCCCAAAAAAAAAAAAGAAGTGTAAAAAAAATAAAAAGAGGCGTGAAAGAGAGAGAGAGAGAGAGAGAGAGAGAGAGAGAAGTGTGAAAAATAAAAAAAGAAAAGTGAAAAATAAAAAAAGAAAAGTGTGAAAAAAAGAGGAGTGTGAAAAAAATAAAAAAGAAAAGTGTCAAAAAAAAAAAGAGAAATGTGAAAAAAGTGAGAGAAATGTGGAAAAAAATATATAAAAAAAGAAAAGTGTCAAAAAAAAGAAATCCCAGCTCCTCCCACTCGTTACTCACTCGCCACCATATGCCAAATGACATTCACCACAGCCACCCTAATGGCGTACGGAACAGCCGCGCTCTTCCCGGCCTGCTCCTGAAACTTCCCAATCAGCATGTTCGCCTGTTCGTGAATGCCCGACACCAGCGTGGATTTCCCCATCCCCTGGTTCTTCAGCTGACGGAGGGTGAAGCGCCGGTTGGTATGCCAGTGGGGGCCGTTGCTACCGCCCACGCCTGCGAAGTGGGAAGGAGGGTGGTGGGTTTGGTGTGGTTATTTTCATGGGTGTGGTGTGTGTGTGTGGTGTGCAGTGGGTGTAGGGCGTTGGGTTTGGTGTGGTTATTTTCATGGGGGTGGTGTGTGTGTGTGGTGTGCAGTGGGTGTAGGGCGTTGGGTTTGGTGTGGTTATTTCCATGGGTGTGGTGTGTGTGTGGTGTGCAGTGGGTGTAGGGCGTTGGGTTTGGTGTGGTTATCTTCATGGGTGTGGTGTGTGTGTGTGGTGTGCAGTGGGAGTAGGGCGTTGGGTTTGGTGTGGTTATTTTCATGGGTGTGGTGTGTGTGTGTGGTGTGCAGTGGGTGTGGGTGTATTAGAATATCTGTTGCTGTTGTTGTTGTTGTTTTTCTTGTAAGTTAAATAAAGATACATTTTATTCGGATTGAAAGATATATGTTTCTAAGGAATTTGAATAGATTCCAGGTACGGGAATGTCTAAGAAAGAGTAGATTCCAAAGGCGGTAATAATAAATATATATATATATATATATATATATATATATATATATACATATATATATTCCAAGACCGGGAATCACACATAAATGTAAAAAAATGAACTAAATAGAACGTAAAAGCAATACAACTGACACTTACCTTAACATTTCTAAATTCACATAATGACGCATTATGCTCATCTAATGACACTTTCAAACTCACCTAATTGCCCTCAACACACATCTAATGACACTCTCACTCACCTAATTGCCTTCAACACACACCTAATGACACCCTCAGACTCACCTAATTGCCTTCAACACACACCTAATGACACCCTCAGACTCACCTAATTGCCCTCAACACACATCTAATGACACTCTCAGACTCACCTATTTGCCCATTAACACACACCTAATGACAGCCTCAAACTCACCTAATTGCCCTCAACACACACCTAATGACACTTTCAAACTCACCTAATTGCCCATTAAAACACATCTAATGACACCCTCAAACTCACCTAATTGCCCTCAACACACACCTAATGACACCCTCAGACTCACCTAATTGCCCTCAACACACATCTAATGACACCCTCAAACTCCCCTAATTGCCCTCAACACACACCTAATGACACTCTCAGACTCACCTAATTGCCCTCAACACACATCTAATGACACCCTCAGACTCACCTAATTGCCCTCAACACACATCTAATGACACTCTCAGACTCACCTAATTGCCCTCAACACACATCTAATGACACCCTCAGACTCACCTAATTGCCCTCAACACACACCTAATGACACTCTCAGACTCACCTAATTGCCCTCAACACACATCTAATGACACCCTCAGACTCACCTAATTGCCCTCAACACACACCTAATGACACCCTCAAACTCCCCTAATTGCCCTCAACACACACCTAATGACACCCTCAGACTCACCTAATTGCCCTCAACACACACCTAATGACACCCTCAAACTCCCCTAATTGCCCTCAACACACACCTAATGACACCCTCAGACTCACCTAATTGCCCTCAACCCACACCTAATGACACCCTCAGACTCACCTAATTGCCCTCAACACACACCTAATGACACCTTCAGACTCACCTAATTGCCCTCAACACACACCTAATGACACCCTCAAACTCCCCTAATTGCCCTCAACACACACCTAATGACACCCTCAGACTCACCTAATTGCCCTCAACACACACCTAATGACACCCTCAGACTCACCTAATTGCCCTCAACACACACCTAATGACACCCTCAGACTCACCTAATTGCCCTCAGCACACACCTAATGACACCCTCAGACTCACCTAATTGCCCTCAACACACAGCTAATGACACCCTCAGACTCACCTAATTGCCCTCAACACACACCTAATGACACCCTCAGACTCACCTAATTGCCCTCAACACACACCTAATGACACCCTCAGACTCACCTAATTGCCCTCAACACACACCTAATGACACCCTCAGACTCACCTAATTGCCCTCAACACACACCTAATGACACCCTCAGACTCACCTAATTGCCCTCAACACACACCTAATGACACCCTCAGACTCACCTAATTGCCCTCAACACACACCTAATGACACCCTTAGACTCACCTAATTGCCCTCAACACACACCTAATGACACTTTCAAACTCACGTAATTGCCCATCAAAACACATCTAATGACACCCTCAAACTCACCTCATTGCCCATTAAAACACATCTAATGACACCCTCAAACTCACCTAATTGCCCATTAAAACACATTTAATGACACCCTCAAACTCACCTAATTGCCCTCAACACACACCTAATGACACCCTCAGACTCACCTAATTGCCCTCAACACACACCTAATGAAACCCTCAGACTCACCTAATTGCCCTCAACACACACCTAATGACACCCTCAGACTCACCTAATTGCCCTCAACACACATCGAATGACACCCTCAGACTCACCTAATTGCCCTCAACACACACCTAATGACACCCTCAGACTCACCTAATTGCCCTCAACACACACCTAATGACACCCTCAGACTCACCTAATTGCCCTCAACACACACCTAATGACACTCTCAGACTCACCTAATTGCCCTCAACACACATCGAATGACACCCTCAGACTCACCTAATTGCCCTCAACACACACCTAATGACACCCTCAGACTCACCTAATTGCCCTCAACACACATCGAATGACACCCTCAGACTCACCTAATTGGCCTCAACACACACCTAATGACACCCTCAGACTCACCTAATTGCCCTCAACACACATCTAATGACAACCTCAGACTCACAGACTCACCTAATTGCCCTCAACACACACCTAATGACACCCTCAGACTCACCTAATTGCCCTCAACACACAGCTAATGACACCCTCAGACTCACCTAATTGCCCTCAACACACACCTAATGACACCCTTAGACTCACCTAATTGCCCATTAAAACACATCTAATGACACCCTCAGACTCACCCAATTGCCCATTAACACACATCGAATGACACCCTCAGACTCACCTAATTGCCCTCAACACACACCTAATGACACCCTCAGACTCACCTAATTGCCCTCAACACACACCTAATGACACCCTCAGACTCACGTAATTGCCCTCAACACACACCTAATGACACCCTCAAACTCACCTAATTGCCCTCAACACACACCTAATGACACTTTCAAACTCACCTAATTGCCCATCAAAACACATCTAATGACACCCTCAAACTCACCTAATTGCCCATTAAAACATCTAATGACACCCTCAAACTCACCTAATTGCCCATTAAAACACATCTAATGACACCCTCAAACTCACCTAATTGCCCTCAACACACACCTAATGACACCCTCAGACTCACCTAATTGCCCTCAACACACACCTAATGACACCCTCAGACTCACCTAATTGCCCTCAACACACACCTAATGACACCCTCAGACTCACCTAATTGCCCTCAACACACATCGAATGACACCCTCAGACTCACCTAATTGCCCTCAACACACACCTAATGACACCCTCAGACTCACCTAATTGCTCTCAACACACACCTAATGACACTCTTAGACTCACCTAATTGCCCTCAACACACATCGAATGACACCCTCAGACTCACCTAATTGCCCTCAACACACACCTAATGACACCCTCAGACTCACCTAATTGCCCTCAACACACATCGAATGACACCCTCAGACTCACCTAATTGCCCTCAACACACACCTAATGACACCCTCAGACTCACCTAATTGCCCTCAACACACATGTAATGACAACCTCAGACTCACACTCACCTAATTGCCCTCAACACACACCTAATGACACCCTCAGACTCACCTAATTGCCCTCAACACACACCTAATGACACCCTCAGACTCACCTAATTGCCCTCAACACACACCTAATGACACCCTCAGACTCACCTAACTGCCCATTAACACACACCTAATGACACCCTCAGACTCACCTAACTGCCCATTAACACACACCTAATGACACCCTCAGACTCACCTAATTGCCCTCAACACACATCTAATGACACCCTCAGAGTCACCTAATTGCCCATTAACACACCTAATGACACCCTCAGACTCACCTAATTGCCCTCAACACACACCTAATGACACCCTCAGACTCACCTAATTGCCCTCAACACACATGTAATGACAACCTCAGACTCACACTCACCTAATTGCCCTCAACACACACCTAATGACACCCTCAGACTCACCTAATTGCCCTCAACACACACCTAATGACACCCTCAGACTCACCTAATTGCCCACAACACACACCTAATGACACTTTCAAACTCACCTAATTGCCCATTAAAACACACCTAATGACACCCTCAGACTCACCTAACTGCCCATTAACACACACCTAATGACACCCTCAGACTCACCTAACTGCCCATTAACACACACCTAATGACACCCTCAGACTCACCTAATTGCCCTCAACACACATCTAATGACACCCTCAGAGTCACCTAATTGCCCTCAACACACACCTAATGACACTTTCAAACTCACGTAATTTCCCACTAACACACACCTAATGACACTTTCAAACTCACGTAATTTCCCATTAACACACACCTAATGACAAGCTCAGACTCACCTAATTGCCCTCAACACACATCTAATGACACCCTCAGACTCACCTAATTGCCCTCAACACACACCTAATGACACCCTCAGACTCACCTAATTGCCCTCAACACACACCTAATGACACCCTCAGACTCACCTAACGCCACTTTCTCATTAGTAGGATTGAAGAACAACCAGTCGGGCCGGTGCGTGAATTCCTGCCTCGCAAAAGCCTCTTTGCACATCTCGTAGCTATGGAGGAACACCATCACCTGCGTTCCCATTCTCCATCTGAAGGGGGAAGTGGCCGTTAAAAAAAAGAGGAATGGGGGAGGGCGGAGGCAGAGAATGGGAGAGGGGAGGTAGGAGAGGAAGAGAGATGGGGGGGGGGGAGAAGGGGAGAGGGAAGGGAGGAGGGGTGGGGGGAGACAAAAGGGGGAAGAAGTGAGTGGGAGAGGTAGGAAGGGAGGAAGGGAGGGGAGGGAGAGAGACGGAGGTAGGGGATGAAGAGAGATGGAGGAGAGGGAAGGTTGGAGGGGAGGGGAGAGGAAGAGAGACGGAGGGAAGGGGAGCAGGGAAGTGGAGGAGAGTGAGGGGGGGAGGAAGAAAGAGAGATAGATAGATCATACATATGCAGAGAAAATACAGACGGTCAGACAGAATTAATTAAATGTAAGAGAAAGACAAAGAGACAGAGAGAGACAACAATATTCAAAATGCAACCTAAAGACATTATACCACTTGAAAAGAAAGGAAAAAAGAAACCTTAAACACCCGAAAATCAAATCAAAACCAAAAGATCAGAAACAACGATTCAAATTTCCCGCGCAAACTTCACTCAAACG
>NC_091552.1:11023455-11028455 GCF_042767895.1 Penaeus vannamei
CATCATCAGGTCTACTGTGAGACTGTCAGCTACTATTTGCCTAGTTACAAGAGAAGGAATATCAGCACAGAGAGAAGTATCATCAGCATATGCCAACATATTATTAGTAATGCCAGACCACATAACGCTTGTATACAAGATAAAGAGCAAAGGGCCAAGAACACTACCCTGAGGAACCCCAGAAGATACATGAGAATACGAGCTAAAACTACCATCAACATGAACACGCTGCTGCCTACCAGTTAAAAATTCAGTTAAAATACTTAAAACTTTACCATCTACACCAAAAGACTGTAACTTAAAAATTAAACCCTTGTGATTAACAGTGTCAAAAGCTGCACTAAAATCCAGCGAGACCAGTCTTGACTCATGACCCTTATCTAAAGCAGACTGGATTTCATGCACCAACATAAGCAGTGCATCATTGCAGCCAAGTCCCTTTCTAAAACCAAACTGAGTCTCTGGAAGAAACGGTCTCAAATGTACAGAAAGACGTTTGACCAGCAAACGTTCAAAAACCTTGGATAAAATTGGTGTAATTGAAATGGGCCTATATTCAGTAGGTGAAGACTGTAGTGGGCCTTTGGGAATAGGGGTAACATTACCAAAGCGCCAGCAATCTGGAAATGACCCTTTACGAACTAAAAGGCGTAAGATTACGGCTAATTTAGGAGCTAATTGGCCATTTAGTCTTTTTAAAATCAAAGGAAACAAGCCATTGGGGTCTACTCCACCATATTCATCAAGTTCAGATAACAAATACTTGATTTCAGAGGACCTGAAAGCAAATGAATTAAAGCATGGCAATGGGTGACATGAAGGAGGAAGTTCAATATCTTCTAAACTTTGTTTTGAAATAAAACAATCTGCTAACAAGGTAGCTTTCTCAAACGGACTATACGTAACACTACCATCAGGTTTCATTAAAGGAGGAATGGAAGATTCAAGACCAAACAGAGATGTTTTTAGTGTTGACCACCATTTATGCGGCTGTGAGGCTTGTGAGAGAACTTCTTTCAAGTGAGCATTATATTCAGATTTAGCCTCCTTATAAACATTAGTTGCTGTATTTCGCATGGCAACATAATTCTCCCAACAAAGACGAGTCCGGTTAGCAGACCAGAGATTGTAGGCAGCATGTTTGTCCCTATAAGCCTGGTGACACCGTTCGTTAAACCATGCTTTATCATGTGAACGAGATTTCAGAGTTTTGCTGGGTACAAACTTCGTTATCATGTCCAACAATAACAAATTTAAAGCTTTAACAGGACAAGGAGCATTGTAAACATTTCGCCAAACAATGCTATTAAAAGCATGATGGACACCATTCCAGTTAATTCTAGATTTTAAGAAGACTTGTCTAGTTAGCGTAAAATCTGGCATAGGGAAGTCCAGCTGGATCTTACATGCTAGACTACAGTGGTCGGAAGAACCTATTGGCGCGATGGAGTCTACATCAACTACCCCTCTCACATCAGTCAGCAAAAGATCCAAAAGATTGCCACTCCTGTGAGTTGCACCACGGACTAACTGCTCACACCCAACCACATCTGCAAAATCTAATGCAGAAATGCCATGTCGGTCAGTTGGGGACACAGAATTAAGCCAGTCTCGGTGGTGAGCATTAAAATCACCTATAAATATAAAACAAGATTTAATATCATTCTCTTGAATAGAAATGTACGAAGTCAACAAACAATCATAAATACTGTCATCAGAGTTGGGACTTCTATAAAGACTAAAAATGTAAAAATTATTAAAACGACTACACACTCTCACAACCATGTATTCGTGACAACCACATTCATACTTTGTAAAACGACTAGCATTAAAACCAACTCTAGAATATAAACACAAACCTTGGGCTCGAGGCATGGAATTCCTACGTAGCAACAAGGGTTTATTAAAATGGGGTAAAAGTAACTCTGACGTGTGCCTCATGTCTGAAACCAGAGTTTCAGCACAACAAATAATGTCAAATTTTGCCGAGATAACTGTAAGTTCATTCAAATTCCCATGAAGGCCACGAATATTACTAAAAAGTAAATTATAGTAAAAGTAAATTTAAAAAGTAAATTAAATTAAAGTTGCTACTGATCTAGCCTTTCCTCATTATCATTTCCTAGAAACCCACTTTTACTGGTTTGGGAATGCATTATTCGAGCTATGAACCACAGAAATACAAGAATAATAGCATATCCACTTTAATGCATAGAGTATATATCAATTGTTCCACCAGGGGCGGTATTTATCAAAATACTCAGTATCCTTAAGTGTACTTAATAGACGAAATTTCATGGATGCAGCATTCGTCTTTGAGCAGATTACCTAAGTATTATTTAGCAAATCGCTAAGCGTCCCAAGAAGCACTCAACTGGTTCATGAGGCTTTTTAGAAACCGGGAAAATGCAAATATCAAAAGAGACATATCCCAACCATCAATTAGCAAGATGGTCAATCGTTAGATGCCCTTGTATCGCCAACATTGCACGCATAGTATTCAAAATTCCTTACCTGACAAGAACAATATGGGTTTACAGGAGTGGTTGGTGTGATTGATGGCACTCATATTAGGATCATACCGACCAAGAAACATGAGACTGATATATAAACAGAAAAAAGCTATCACAGCATTAATGTCCAGATAGTGTTTGATGCAAACTATTATGAATGCTGTACCAAAGGCTCAACTCTTCATCTTTGGTCCAATTAGCAGTCCTCTTGGGCTTGGGGGTCGAAGTCAAGGGTTTGTTCCATTTCGAAATTTTCGCCGGCAGTTTCGAAAGAAACACGAAGCATTTGGGACTCAACGATATGCAATCGGATGCGGATTTGAAACAAATCGGTTAATATAAACCTCAAAATATATATCTTTTTTCATGTGTAAGGCGCAATAAAAATGTGTATTCATTTTATATTGAGATGAAAGATATTTTTGCAGTAAAACCTATAATTTGCTTGCTTTTAAAGCGCTTTAAGCAGGGAAAGTTCTTGCCTGAAAACTCAAGCGTTTTTCTTGCTAACTCAAGCATTTCGCTTGCTTTCTTAAGCGACCTCCGTAGATGGCTAGACTTGCGCTTGCTAAGTCAAGCGGTGTACCGTCACCATGGCAACGGCGTCGGTCGCGTACCGTACTGGTCACGATCCTTCGAATGCGGGCGTTGGCCAGGAACCGCTTAATATCTTATCAGATAAATAATTTTTTCACGGTATCTGATTCTGTAATTTTCTTAAAATCATATTCAAAGAAATTGAAATTAACTGAAAACGAAAGGAGATAATGGAGATTATGGGAATAAAAAGTTTTACTTATGAATAATATATTATTATAACACGAACCATTTTCCTGTTATTGTTAAACTTCTCGTCTTTCTAAATCGAGAATATATCTACTATTTTATGAAATAAAGAATATTTCAAGTGAAAAAGTCTGAGAAATTCTAGCAACATTCTTCTGTTGATATCATATTCGATGATTTGTTATATTTAACCTCATAAAATCGGATATACGGGAATGGGTAGGCCTATATTTAAATTCAGGGATATTCATTTGTTTTGATAACGCGTCAGAATGAAAGGGTTGTCAATCGGAAGTGTGTGTCATTGTTTTAGAGGCACTTTATATGAATATAGGAGAAAATATAGCGCTTTGTTAAGTTGTTTGGGTAGATTTATTTACTTCTCTGCCATCTGGATGCGGCGCTAGCTTGCCAGTTGTTTTGAATTGCGCGCCCAAACTGTTACCAACCGCAGGTGAAATAAACTCCACCCTCTTATGCATAAGTTATCTCTTTCCGAGATTGTTGGTGGGAATATTGCGTTTAAACCCCAAGTATATATAGTTCGTGTGTTATTTTGATATTTCTATGCTCATCAAGGACTGTTATGATTTGTACTTTATAAACAGACATTTCCACATGTCTGGCATCACTGAAGAGGGCCTGCCTGCCTTGGAAAGCGTTTTAAGCAGGGAACGGTACAGCGCTTGGCAAGAATTCTTGCCAAGCGCTCCCCTGCTTAAAACGCTTTATGTAAAATGAAATATCTAACCTATCGCATCACATACTCAAGCGACCCGCCTAAAGGCGTGTTAAGCAGGGAAAGTTCTTGCCTGAAGTCTCAAGCGTTTTTCTTGCTAACTCAAGCATTTCGCTTGCTTTCTTAAGCGACCTCCGTAGACGGCTAGACTTGCGCTTGCTAAGTCAAGCGGTGTACCGTCACCATGGCAACGGCGTCGGTCGCGTACCGTACTGGTCACGATCCTTTGAATGCGGGCGTTGGCCAGGAACTCCGCTTAATATCTTATCATTTAAATATTTTTTTCACGGTATCTGATTCTGTAATTTTCTTAAAAACATATTCAAAGAAATTGAAATTAACTGTACAGCGCTTGGCCTATCGGCAAGAATTCTTGCCCAAGCGCTCCCCTGCTTAAAACGCTTTAAGTAAGGGAAATACTTCACTCAACGGAGCACTCAGACTTTTCATAGATACCACTTAAGTACTTCGCTGATGTAGGGTGGGATTTAAATCATATATTAATCCTTTTCAGTCTAATCTGAACCGATTCTTCAACTATTGTCCGGAATTGCCTTACACTTCTTATCCTCACTCGCTGTTCTGCTGCTTCCAGTCCGTTTGCGTGGACCTAAATGCGACACGACGTGCTGAGTGTCCTCCCGTCGCACACTTAAAGCGTTTTAAGCAGGGGAGCGCTTGGGCAAGAATTCTTACCGATAGGCCAAGCGCTGTACCGTTCCCTGCTTAATACGCATTCCAAGGAAGGCAGGCCCTGTTCAGTGATGCCAGACATGTGGAAGTGTCTTTTCATAGAGTACAAATCATAACAGTCCTTAATGAGCATAGAAATGTCAAAATAACACACAAAATATACGTTTTTGGGTTTTAAAAGCAATATTCCCACCGACTTATGCACAAGTCGAGAGTGGAGTTTATTTCACTGGCGGTTGGTAACAGTTTGAGCGCGCAATTCAAAACAA
>NC_091552.1:11050955-11053455 GCF_042767895.1 Penaeus vannamei
TTGTCTTGCGTTCGTTCTGACCTTCGTCATAGCGGCATTTGTTTTCTTCCGGGTCTAAATCTGCGAGCGTGAAAGAGCGGAGATGCTTTTTAACTTGGATACCTTTATTTTCGGCCAAAAAAATGATATATCTTAGTCTGTATGCCTCTCTCTCTCTCTCTCTCTCTCTCTCTCTCTCTCTCTCTCTCTCTCTCTCTCTCTCTCTCCTCCCTCTCTCTCTCTCTCCCTCCCACCCTCTCTCTCCCTCTCTTTCTCTCTCCCCTCCCTCTCTCTCTCTCTCTCTCCCACCCTCTCTCTCTCTCTCAATTCCCACCTCTCTCTCTCTCTCTCACCCACCCTCATTCTCTTTCCCACCCAATCTCTCTTTCTCTCTCCCCACCCACCATCTCTCTCTCTCACCCACCCACTCATCTCTCTTCTCACTCCACCACTCTCTCTCTCTCTTCCACCTCACCTCTCTCCTCTCATCCCACCCACCCTCATCCCTCTCTCTCCCTCCATCCCTCTCTCCCTCCATCCCTCTCTCCCTCCATCCCTCTCTCCCTCCATCCCTCTCTCCCTCCCTTTCCCATATCTCCCTCTGTCTGTCTTTCTGTCCCTCCCACTCCCCCATTCCTTAATTACGGACAAAAAATCTATTCTACTTATCCAATATACAGAACACAATCGCCCTTCTTCTAAAGCTGCCACGACCCCTTCCTCCCCTTCCTAATTCCCTAATCGAAAAAGGTAGATTACTCCGTCGCTCTTATCTCCTTATCGCGGAAGGTGAGAACGGAGCGAAAACACCAAGTTCTGAGAGGCGAGAGGAAGGACCTCCACTGTATAAGAGAAGGATGATGATGATGATGATGATGATGATGATGATGATGATGATGATGATGATGATGATGATGATGATGATGATGATGATGATGAGGAGGAGGAGGAGGAGGAGGAGGAGGAGGAGAAGAAGAAGAAGAAGCAGATGATGATGAAGAAGAAGAAGAAGAAGAAGAAGAAGAAGAAGAAGAAGAAGGAAGAAGAAGAAGAAGAAGAAGAAGAAGAAGAAGAAGAAGAAGAAAAGGAAGAAGGAGGAAGAAGGAGGAGGAGGAGGAGGACGGCGACGAGGAGGATGTGGAAGAAAAAGATAAAAAAGAGGAGGAAGAGGAAAAAGAGGAAGAGAATGTTGAAAATGAGGAGGTAGAGAAAGATGAACAGAGAGAGAAGGAAGAAGATGATGACACGAGAGAAGTTAAAGGAAAAGGAGGAGAAGGAGGACGACGTCGAAGAAAAGGAAAACTAAAAGGAGGGAATGGTGGAGTGAAGAGGAAGAAGAAAAGAAGAAAGAGGAAGAAAAGGAACAGGAAGAAGAGGAGTACGAGAGAAAAAAAGAGAAGCCGGAGGAAGAAGAGGAAGAGAAGGAGAAGAAAAATGAATAGGAGAAGGAGTACGAGGAATGGCGAAGTAGGAAAATAAAATCTTACTTTCAAAACGTCCTAGACTAACTTACCGGCCATTCAACATTTCCTTTACTTATCGCGTTGCCCCTGTTTCACGAGATACAACACCGTCAAAAAATCACAAGCAAACTTTTTTTTTTTTTGACCGTCAGAGCCAGCAGCAAGGCGGCATCCCGAGAGATCTTTCCGTGCTACGACAACCCGCAAGAACCACTTTGTTCCCATGGACGCATCTCGTTTAAAAATCTCTCCAAGGCAGTCTGTTCTTTAGCGCCGTGTGTAAAACTCCCGTGACTGTATTCAGCGTGTCTCCGTTCCTAGGAATTGAACTCTCTAGAATGCAATTGGTATCTTAAATGATGATGATAATGATAATAATAACTAGCGGGACACACACACACACACACACACACACACACACACACACACACACACACACACACAAACATATGATACTCCTCTCTCCTTTCCCTCCTACCTTTCGCCTCCCCTCTCCCTTTTCCTTTCACTCTCTCTCTACTTTTTCCTTTCCTGCTTTACTGCCCCATCTAACTCCCAAATCTTAAATTCACTCCTTCCCTCCCACTTTATATGATACTTCCCTCGTCTTCCTCTTTAAACTCTTTCAAATCCTTCAACCAGTTACCTTCTTTCCCTCTTCCACCCCTCCCTTTCCCTTCCCTTTTCCCCCTTCCCTATTCCTCTTTGAGTCCCCTCTCTTTCCCCTTCCCCATCTCCCTTTTCTCCATTACCTCCCCCCCCCCTAAGAAGCCGATCTTATAGCAAAATAAAGAGAACTGGAGTACACTAACATGGAATATGGTTTCAGGCATGAGACGCCATCTTGCATCAAAATGGAGATTTCAAGTCCAGTCACTTGCAATATAATTTCAGGCATAAAATGCCCATCTTGCAGCAAAATTAAGAGACCAGGTCCTCAGTCACATAAAATATACTTTCATTGATTAGATGCCCATCATCTATTGAAATGAGGACCAAGTCAGTAGTTACATGGAATATATCAGGTATAAGATACCTAACTTACAGCTATATAGACT
>NC_091552.1:11063455-11078455 GCF_042767895.1 Penaeus vannamei
GAGAGGGGGGGGGGGGGGGGGAGAGGAAGGGAGGGAGATAGGGAGAGAGAGCGAGAGCGAGCGAGCGAGAGAATGAGACAGAGAGAGAAAGAGAGAGAGAGAGAGAGAGAGCGAGAGAGAGAGAGAGAGAGAGAGAGAGAGAGAGAGAGAGAGAGAGAGAGAGAGAGAGAGAGAGAGAGAGAGAGAGAGAGAGCGTGAAAAAAGAGTGTTATTAGGGGGAAGGTTGAACAAAAGGGAAAGGGTACGAACGTGAACCTATAGGTCTATAAGCCCTGAGGACCTACGACCTGACCCTACACATCCATGGGCAGTAATGATCGATTTCCAACTTCAAATTGCCAACCTACAGGAGAGAGAAGTAGTTTATGACTGCATTTGGGTGTAGTGACAATTCTTATTTCGTAATTTGCATTCGAAAAAGGTTTTCTTGTGGAGGTTTCTACGTCGATCGAGAGGTAAGTAATAAACAAGATAATTAATGGAAAGCCTTTAGAGTTTTGGTAACGTGAGCAGAGTAATTAGGGAGAGAAATTTACCTGACAGGTGATTCCAAAAAGTAACTCGCAATGAATAAGAACTAGTAATTATATCAATAATAGACTTTCATTTTTACCATATTTATATTTCTAACTGTATTCGTGAGGTTTTAATATACATTATTTGGAAGTCCGGAGTGGTATACAACGTATATAACACATCATATGTTCCTGATCACCATTTCCTACACACGTTAACCATAATTTAACTAATACTATTACTCTGAATAAAAAATTACTTGACCTATTAAACATAAAATACCTCAATAATCCAACGTTTAAACAGAGTTAATCTTAGTAAAAAGTAATCCTTCAATATAAAACAGATGAATACCATTTAATTGACTTTTTAAAAATCTTATACCACATTATATAACATCTTCGTTTTCTCTAAACCCACATGAAACTCACCAGCTGTATATCAGGAGCGCCCATAGCTGCAGTATATACACACCTCCGGAGAACACACACACACAACACAGCACAAGTTACCGAGTGACTCAGTTATCCCGAGGGAGAGCAGAAGAGGTCTGAGAGAAGCGAATCTTTATCGCAGGTGAGACATTCGCTCTCGTGACAGTTGCAACGTTACGAATTTTTCTGCTTTCTTTGGCCATTTCCCACGTTGCTGTGAGCTTTTCACCCTCTCCTTAAAAGAATTCCACTCCATGCATTGATAAAAAACAGCAAGCTTAGTGCGTCAGACATTCGTGGGCTTTCCATACCTTGTATTTGTTAATGAAGTATTGTGACACTTTCGTATTCATTTTTGGGTTTTGATTTAAATGGATAGAATATTTGGTGTGTTGACAACTCGCCTGTCTGTGGCCATGAGACCCGTTAATCTCACAAGTTTGGGCCTTTTTTGTGCCCTTTCCTAGTTTCCTTCCTTATTATTTCTCTTGCAAAAGAGCCATCATATGGTAATGAGGTATAGAACCGTCGATAGATAGTTATTTAGATTCCTGTCACTGGATATTTTAGAAGCTCAAATGTTGTGTGTCTGCTACGTCCACATCAGCTGTTGCGCGACTGCGGGTACAAACATAAATCGTAGAAAGTATTTATAACATTAAAAACTCTTGCGAATTGTACTTTTTATGAGAAAAACGTAAAGATACCAAAAAACTTATTCAGGATGTCTGTGTAACCATGCGATAAGTAAATCAAAATATTATATGATTTGTTTCTGCGGTAGCTAAAGATAGCATATCGAATGAATGCACTATCCTATACAAATTATTTATTTTGTTTATGTTTTCAAAGCTCACAAGTACATTTCTGGTAATATCTGACATTAATTGGCATAGAAAAAATAGTAAAGTCAGTGATATATAAGATGAAGAGTCAAACATTAGACAGTTACTTGGCATTACGAACTTTGTATATATTACAGTCACGATTAACATTTTCGTGTGAAGCCTAAATTGCAGTCATCATCAATTTAAAAGCTTCGTTTTCTTTATTTTCCCTTCGAGAAAAAGTTCGCCTCTTTATATACTCGGTCCCTGGTCCCGGCAGTACCATGGCGGCCTACATGACATCGTCTGCTCTGGCCAAAACAATCCTGCAAAACGAGAGATTCGCCCACTCCCTACTCAGACACAACATCCAGAGGAATATCCAGCAGAGGAGGAAAACCAGAGCAACATTTCCTGCGAGTTTGCCGGCGCTGTCGTGCTTTCATCCCTCGCAAACGGACGTCCAGAGTTTATCTTGGAGAGAATATCATTCCTTGAGAGAGCCGCGGAATATCCTGCCGAAAGCTCACGTCAGCCGCACATTTCTGAGTCCTCTGAATCATCTCGGTCACCAGTTCCTCAGTCACCAGACTCGAGATGAAGTCAGCTTTTGGAGATACGCGTGTATCAAGCACCCATGCCAAATAAGGTGCCTGCAGACGGGCGACGCAAGCAGGGAGGCCGGGGAGACGAGGGAGCAAAGTCCGGTGCGTGGACATTGGTTTTGTGTTTACCTTTTTAATTCTGGCATTGTTTTTTTATGAATAGGTCTAAGGTTCATACGTGAAGGTATAGTGCTTTCCAGAGACAGCAATTGCTTTCATACTGTATTTTCCTCGTGATTATTTTGGCTTGCTACTCTCAGGGATTATTTTGGAAGCAACAATAAATTAGCCATTGCATGTGCCTAGGAAAACAAGCGAATGGGGGATGGGGACCACCATATTTTTATGGTATAATCCTGTATCCATTATGGAAAGAAACAGCAGGATAAAGTTGAAGGACTGCATGTTATTTTTTGAAGGACTGAGAGGACAGTAAAGTTACCAAGAGCAACGTACAGAGATAGAGGGAAATGGTTACTGCCATGTTATAGAACATAAGAAATAGAATAAAACACAAATTACGCTAGACTGTAGAGTATTTTTCTTGCACGGGGAATATTACATTTTTTCATACCCTTAAAACATCATTTTGTCTACATTTGCACGGATGGATCTGCAGACGGATGATGAAACAAGTGTGCAGAAAGGTCAAAAGAATTTTATGCGTTGAAGATGAATTAAAAACGAACTTTACGTACACGGAAAGTTACCCGAGAAGTACATTTATGCGGACAGAATTTGACCAAATAATTTTTGCGCGGTGAACGCATTCTCCATGCAGACCAAACTCTACAGTCTGGAACATATGTACAGCAGCCTCGTATTTACCACAAAAAGACAAAAATATTGACTGCAGCCAGAGTTCTTAATGTCTGTTTTCTATAAGTTGGCACAACAATTAGAAGGAAGGAAAGGTTACGTTGGGATTTTGGGTTCATATGATACCATGGTTTTGGGACTTAGTCGCTGAAGGGTTCGTCTCTCTCAAAAGCAGTTAGAGTGGACATCATTTATGGGTTTTATTGAGGGCTTGAACTATCCCAATAATTTTTTCAAATAGTTCCACCAAAGGGATCATGATGATTTTAGTATTGTTGGATTCCTCCCACTCTAGTGACCAAGTATACAAATATTATTGTGCAGAAACCCCCCAACCCCCCACATTCTTGGCGTCAGTAGCAGTGGAGGGCATGAAAGGTTCTAGGGAAATTGGTAAAATATGACTAGGCCTAATAAAGACAGAATCAGACTGTCGGTCTCAACCTCTGCCTAGAAATACAAAGAATCCTTTACATATTCACAGTAGGAGAGAGCATATGACCACCATGGAGAAACGCCATTGCCAAGTCTGTCCAACACTCTCTCCTGCCAAATGTAGAGGATTCTATGTTTTCCCCGGGTGAGGGTTGAGGGTCAGTAGCCCCTCATGGGGGTGTTTGCAGGGGGTACAGCCCCTGCATTGGTCAATATAGTGATTCTGTATAGATTATTCATATTTTACCCTGCAATTTCCCTGGTACCTTTCAGGCCCCCTCCTCTGCTATTGGGGCCAAGCTTGTTGCTAATGGGTGAGTTGGGCAGGTTCCACATAATAAAACCAACTTATTTGCATTGTAGTTAGTGATAGGAATCCAGTGATATCAATATCATCACGATCCATTTGGCAGAACTATTAGAAAAAATTACCACTATCTCAAATCCATTTGCCCCTGGGTTATATGTGAGAGTGGAAGCCTTACATGTACGGTCAAGTTTTTTTAAAAGTCTTAACTTGTGCAGTTGAATTTTTATGTTGTCCAAAAATGCTCACTTGCTCAATTCATTGTTGCATTACTATTTTGTCTTATATAACATTATATTATGATTTTATTTATAATATTATTTATACATCATTTCTACACTATTAAAATGGGTTGTCATTGATAACCAAACCTAGTATGGTTCATTTTTAAAAACCATAGCAATCATTATATATATATCTCAGTGGAGTAAACATTTTGACAAATAACAGAGTTGGAATGGTTCAAGGAACTTCTCAAAATATTTTGAGGAAATTTATTGAAAATTGTCATTGACTTTTCTAGTGCCTTTAAGATTTGGCAATATAGTTTTTCTCAGAAAATATTTGTAGCTAGATTTGAAACAAAATGAAAGAAAGGCAACTACTGACCATGATTCTGATTTGAAAAATTTGTGTCACTTGACCACATTATGATTACACAATTCTGTTGCAGAACATAATCGGCGGGTTTGTTAAAATTGTGCCAGGCCCGACCCAGTGAATTTTCATAAATACAGATGCAGAAATAAAGGCATGTCTGTCTATATATTTGATAGATGAACATTTAACCATCTATTTGCCGGGTAGATGTGCATGTCCAGACTGATAAATATGCATTTATTTTTTTATTTATTTGTGTCAAGTATACGAATAGTCTTTAGGTCGGGCCACGCACAATTTTAACAAACCGGCCGAATATTATTATTTTGTGTGACTTGCCTTTCCATTGTTAAAGAAGCTCCACAACCGTTCCCTTGATAAAGTGAACCACACTTTGCCCAAACCATGCAGCATGGTAAACAGGCACTTTGACAACTTTGCCTGGCACCAAGTTTCCAGCATGATTATAAAATAATGGGAAATATTCTCTCCAAAGAATCAAGGAAAAGGACAAACAGGTGAATTTAGTAAGCAAGGAGGCAATTGTAATAAAACAAAATTGCAGTAGACTTGACATATTTTTGTCAGCTGGGGCCATCAAGTTCTTCTGGCCATGGATGGAAGACCTATAATTTTGATTGAGATCTGTAGTGGTACATTGTCCAGCAATCTCCACCTCTTATTTGCAGAGCAAATGGTTGTCTTATAAACATTTACCAAACATATATACGCAAAGTAATGCAAGTGATCACTGTGGTCTACACATTTGCAGTGCTTTTGTAAAAGCCAACTTATGTTCACCATATATATTCTGGCAAGATAGAAGTTTTACTGGTTCATATGAGATTTCAAATCACACTAAGGTTTGCCAGAATGTATAATGTTGAGGTTTGTTGGCCTCTCTTGGAGTACAAAATATGCATAGGCTGTCACTTGAGTCACAAAGAATGTGCTAGTAAGGGCCATAATCAATAACCATTCTGTGATTGGTAGATAAAAAAATGTGATTTGACACTTGACAGCAAAACTATCAGAAATTTCTCCAAAATTTCATTGATTGCCTGACATTTCTTGTCAGTTAAATTCTGTCAAGTCCATCTCACACCCACATTCTTGATTACAGTCCTAAGTTCTACCTCAGGTTCTGACAGTTTAATTTATCAGAATCTTAGCCAGCATAAGTATAGCCTTGAGGTTGAATAACACTTTTTAATCATATGAAATATACTATAAGTATTACTTTGAGAATTATACCCATATGCACAGATACAGATGCATGTCTTTCTTTTAGTTGTTTTTTATTCCTCTTGTTACCAATTTATAGAAATAAAATTGATGATTCTCCATCATGGGAATCATTTGCCCAGGTTAAACAAACTTATATATATTATGTACTTCAGTATGTTTTAAAGGTTTTTAATAAATCTGACAGAGTGGTTTACCTTTTAGCAGCCAGTAAAAAATAATGATAATTGATAATATCAACCTGCCATTTGAGGATAATTTCTATAGACTTCTTTTACACAATTCAGAGGATCTGATAGAAAGTTATGCTATTAAGTCGCATCAAGGACATTTTCAAATGAAAATAAAAAAGGCTAGAGTTTGTCATGTGCTTTACTAGATCTTTTTGCAGTTCATTTGTTAATCATAGCTTTACTGCTAACTGATTGACATATATTGCTGCTGTTGTTGTTTTTTTGTATTGAAATTAACAGCTCAGAAATAATCTCACAAATTACACCAAAACTTTGACTGATGCTCTTTACAATTAAAAGGAGTGGCTATTTCAGAGTGCCATGATTTGAACTGCATTTATTTGTAACCGTAAAGGAGGAGTAGCTTAAAAGAAATGTCATGAATGTTTTGTTTTATTATGATTATTATTGTTTTTATTAATATTATTGTTACTATTATTATTATAACCCTAAAAGATAGAGCCTACTTGTGTATCAACATATTTATCAAAACAAATGCCTTTAGATTTTATAAAGATGTATATATAAATTCATACTCCTGTATATATATTTATTGTTACATTTTATTCACAGCCAGTAGCAACATGGGAGGCTGTAAGGGAGAAGAAGAACCAGTTCAAGGAAGCTGGCCAGGACCTGTTAGATGACATCAAAGAGAAGAAAGCAAAAGTCAGGGAAAGAATGGATGCTATCATTGAGGTATATAATTGTGTTTAGATTGATGAGAAAAAATGAACTAGTAAATAAGTAGATGAAAAAAGGGGAAAAAAATGAAAATAAGGCCCTAAAATGCAAGTAACTTAGGATGTGCAGAATGTTTGTGGTAGTAGAATATACTAGTTATTCCCAACAGTGATTTGATAACCTGATTATTTTTCCTTCATATATCCCTAGCGTGAAAACATATGGACCATCCCAAACCTCCTGTGTGTCAGCCGCATTGCCTTTTCGCCATACTTGTGTCACTTAGTCCTCTCAGCTGATTACAACTGGGCTCTTGGACTCTTCATGTTTGCAGGGTTTACAGATTTGGTATGTGTGCAAGGTGTTTTATTATTGTATTGTTATGGAGGGTTGATAGTCACTGAGGAGTAATGTTATTCATTGAGAAACTTATTTTTTGTATGACAGTTATCAGAAAATTTTGTTTTTGTATTTAAGATATGTTATTTGAAATCTATATATTTTTTGTGAAAGTTATATAAATATTATCCTTTTGGTTGATGAAATCAGGTGAATTGCTGGATCATGATACTTTTTTTTGTTTTTGTTTTTTTGAGTTTATAAATCATCTGAATTACAGGTAGCTTTTGATTACATTATTATCCTTGATACAGTCTGAACTGTGGTTGCCACCATGACATGAGCTTTCCATGACACTTTACAAGTTAAATGATTAGGGTTGTAAACTGGAATCAAGAAGTTTATATATATTTGGAATATTATTATTACTACGATTAATTTTTCTATTCCTTTTTTCTTTTTATGAAGAAAATAACATACAAGTACATGATAATGGAATGATAAGCTTATTTACTTTTAAATTTTGTTAATGAAGTACGTAGGCCTAAGTTATTGGTGATATATTCAACATTGAATTAAGGGTTTGAGAGTACATATTACCCACATTACAACAATTTGCAACCAAAAATCTGTATTCACTTTGATATCTAGTATCAGTTTAGAAGTTAAGATTATTGACTAAAGATATGGATATTTGTTTGTCATTAGATTCAATTACCTGTCCTCAGGTGCAAGATTATAGACTTAAAAATCAGCATATGCCTTCCAACCAAAATTAGCAATGAGGATATGTCTTGAAAAGTAATTATGATCATTAATTAACTGCATCCCTTTCTTGCAGCTGGATGGATGGATTGCCCGCACCTTCCCAAGCCAGGCTTCACGTCTTGGGAGTTTCCTGGACCCCCTTGCGGACAAGGTCTTGGTCGCCCTGCTCTTCCTCTCCCTTACTTATGTCGGTCTTATTCCATGTAAGTGACTTAGGAGTTTGTTAGATGATGGCATTAGGTGCTTGATTTTTATTGTCTGGTGCCAATATTTTTAAAATATTTTATTTATTTTGAATTTGGAGGATTCAGTTTTATATTGATTATTATCTTTTTTTCTATAGAAAATCTCATTTAGTTAATCCATGTATTCGTTATATTATAAAGAGCTTGTAATAATTCTAAATCACTGCTTTTGTGATTATATTTCTGCTTTGATCTTGTTACTGAATTCTGTGTTGGAACCACATAATGTATACATGCCATATCTGCTATGATTTTAGTTTATTGATTGTGGCTACACATATATGGCTCCATAAATATTTCATCACCAATGGGTCAGTCACTAGTCCTACTTATCTTAGATTTTTTAAGAATTGATATTGCTATTGGCATTTTAAGATGGATGGACTAAATAAATGTTATTAGCATTAGAAAAAGTCCCCTAAAATCAAGGAATGGGGAAATCAGAGGATGCCATGTTGGGCTACTAATTGACTTCTTTGTGGCTAAGCACTTGTAGAGGAGCCTACTATATACAACAAAGTTCACAGCAGACAGTATATATATCTGTGTACAAAGAGTTAAAACATACTCCTTATTTCTGGAAGTATCAAGTACTTCATAATTTGTTTTATTTATGAATTTTTTTGATTACGTATGTATTTATATAACTTGAAGATTTAAGTATATATATAAGATTCTTAGATTGATATGGTGTTTATGCCATATTAGAATTGATTAATTATTTATATATCCATTGTTTGCAGTTTGTGGAAAGAATTGCTATTTACTCTATACTTACTGCATATTTAGATTGCTTGTGCTCATATCTAGTGATCATGGTGTGATGGCCTTGAAGATAATTACTGTAGACATTTATGATTGATGATAGAGTGCCTGTTCTTAATTCTTGAATATGTAGTTTGTTTTCTGAAGTGGTAATGTGGGCCAAGCAATTTTGAAAGGCTTACAGAATGCAATTTTATGTCTACAACTTTCTCTTGCTTGATAACATGGGTGATAACTGTTTAATTTGGCAGTGCCACTGACTGGACTGATTATCTACCGTGATGTCCTCATTATTGGTGGTGCTTCCTATGTGCGGTACAAAAGCCTGCCACCTCCGGTAAGTATTTCAGTCTCTCCTTCATCCCTCCCTGTCTTTTATCAGATTTATATTATGATGGATATCATTTTTTGAAAATGTAATTGTGCAGGTCTGATGGTGGCTTATAATCTCTTTAATTAGATGTCTTGATTATGATCAGCATATTGTCATCTTAACTTTTTGAAGACAATTTGGTTTCTATCCTGAAGAGTACTGACTGGAAATTCTTGGAAGAAAAATGACTGCATAAATGTTATTGTGGAATGTCTTCTCAGTCGGAACAATCATTTACCGTACAGAAAACCATCTCTCGTTACTTCGATGCAACCCATGCCACTGCCCAGCTAGCTCCAACAACCATAAGCAAGGTTAACACTGCCATTCAGCTTAGCCTTATCACTGCCTCCCTCGCAGCTCCAGTCTTCTCCTTCTCAGACCACTACCTTCTGACTGGACTCTGGTAAGTAACATTAGCTGTATGTGTTTAGGATTTAGCCATTATAGTTCTTTTAACTTTATGACAATTTGTTTTTGAGGATTTTGGGATTATGGTAGATGCATTTTGTATATGGCTTGTTGGATATATTAGTCATAGGCTTATGAATATGTATGCTGTTCATGTATCTTTCATTTTATTTACTTAGATTAAGTTATAACCTATTAATTTATTGAATGCAGATGGGCTGGTACCATGCAGTGGCTGTGTGGACATCATCACTTAGTTTTGTCAGGACTTGTCATTCTCTGATTGGTGCATTTGTTTAGGTGTCAAATAGGTACCACAACCTGAAGTGAAGGGAAACCTTTTTTTCAAACATTTGCTTGTAATATCTATCTATGAGCAGTTAATTATTTCATGTTGTGTCTGCCACATTGAACAAGCCAAGTGGAAATGGGAAATTGCCATTGTGTATTATTATTAAAGGCCACTGGACAGTGTCTAATATTACAGTTATTGGGTTAACTCCTGAATGACTGCACAGTCACTCATAATTGGTACTGTGAATAACCAGCTAGTCATCCAGAATCAGCCATTTATCATTTTATGTAAAGTTGAGAGTAAGCTGTGTAGAAATTTTGCTGAATGTTTATCACACCTTGTATGTCCCATAACAACACAATGCACCATGAAACGTATCCATGTTGACAAATGTAGAAAAGGTATGAATGTGACTGGATATCTTCACAATACAAGAGATGTATTTGAAAGGTTTCGATTACGTCTTCATCAGAAATACATGTATTTCTGATGAAGACGCAATCGAAACCGGTCAAATACATCTCTTGTATTGTGAAGATATCCAGTCCCATTCATACCTTTTCTACAATACACCATATTCTGGTATACAAAGGTGCAAAGAAAAATATGTATTGTTATATGAAAGTCTTATTCTTATGTTAAAATCATACAGAGAAATATTGTAACATGGAAACCATACATAGAAATATTGCTACATGGAATTCATACATATTCATCTACATAAATAGATATAGATATAGATTATATATAGATTATATATAGATTATATATATATATTTATATATATATATATATATATATATATATGTATATATATTTATATATATATACATATATACACATATATACACACACCCACACACACACACATGCATGTGTACTTGCGTGTGTGTGAGTCAGTGGAATATTTTATTTCAACATGATTCATTTTGTTTTTAGCATTTCATTGGGGAATTCAGTTTTTGATGCAGGAAAAAAAAAAAAAAAAAAAAAAAAAAAAAAAAAAAAAAAAAAAGGCTCCAATATATAAATTGTTAAAGCTAATTATAACTTGCCTTGAAAGAAAAGAAAGAAAGGGAAAAAAAAAAGTAATATACCATAGACCGATTATTATTACTTTAACAAGTAGGCCTGTTTCTTACATAGAAGTTAAAAAAGAAATTCATTTTTGGACTCTGGAGACAAAAGATCATACCCTTTAAAAGATAAATTTCCCTTCATGTTTTCCAACATCAGGATATTAGCAAGACCATAATACGTAAAATCTCTTTATATTGCAATTTAGAACTTACACACTTACAAAATCTCTTTTTTCCAGCTGGGTGACTGCAGCAACCACTCTAAGTTCAGGCATTAGTTACATCTTCTCAAGGAATACGTATAAGATCCTAGAAAAAATGAAAGAAGAATCCAAACAATGAAGAACTCGTGGTAACTTTTGCTCCATTTGTCATCAACTGATGTACTCAATACCGTGTTCAGGGATTCTGAAGTTCACTGATTGATATTAACTTGAGTGCAGGTTATTCCAGCTCGTATTTTTCTCTGAATCGTTTTCAGTATAGTCATCTGTTAATTTGTTGTATTCAATATTGTGTTCCCAGGTACTTTTGAGGTTTGCTGATTGATATTATCTTTGCAGTTATTTCAGTATATACATATTTTTTCTCTGAATTGTTTTCTGTCTAATATTCTTCATGTAGATAAACAAAATGAATATGAATGCAGTTATTATCTTCCGTTATTGTAGCCTGTTTACATTCAGTTGTATGTCTTGGATGATTTGACCATTTTTTATTGACTTTTGCATCATATATTTGTAAATTTATGCGTCAGATAAGGTCGAAAGGGCTATATTTTTACAAAACAGCAAAATGGTATATTTTTTACAAACCAGCAAATATGGAATGATTGTTAGTGTAAACATAATTATAATTTCAGAGATGGCATCCTCTCACCTTCTTAATAGAATTTGAAAGTTTATGTTTCAAAATCTTTTTGTTAAATCTATTCATGTTTGGTTTCTATTCTGTTGTCTATTTCTATTTCTATTCTGTTGTTCTTTTTTGCTTTTATATGAGATTAAAAGCTTGTAAAAAAATTGTGAATAAAGTAAGTATGACTATAATGCTATCTTTTTAGTGCTTATGCAAATGTATTTATTGGTTAACATAATTTGATACATGGAAATCTTAGTTTTGTTGAATATAGGTATCCAATCAAACAAATGCAGTTGAATGCAACCAAACACACACAGGCATATATTCTTAGATTCACACACACAATTTAGTTCTGTGATAAGGAATGTACATTACAGTTTGCGCATCATTTGTATAGAGTATCTCCTTTAGATTTCACTAGTGAGTTCAGCACCAGAAACAATACTAGGAAGGTCTACAACAGTGGGTTTTAAGCTGGAGGACGTCAGTAATTTCCAAGTGCGGCATGACCCCTTGGAAAAAATCAGGAATTTCTCTGACTGTATTTGTTATTTGACCAATAGCATGGTGAAATAATTAAAAGTTTAACAATAATGTAACTATTTTATGCTCAATTAAAAAGGCTAAGAGCATTTTTTTTTTTTTTTTTTTTTTAAATCTGTGAGGGAATTTTATTCATATATGCAAGGGGGTGTGGAGGGAAGGATAAATTCTGAGAGGAGGCAGGGTAATAAAATGGTCAAGAACCACTTGTCTACAGTATGAAATATTTTTGATCGATTCCTGGTCAGAATTTTCATAGTTAATTTTTTTACAACAAATTCAGGTCCCGTGATCAGGTTAATACATGATTTTATCTTTACTGACAAAAGCTTTTCTACTGTATTGAATAGGTATATTTCCAAGTTTAGATGTGTTTGGTATATATATATATATATATATATATATATATATATATATATATATATATATATATATATATATATATATTATATATATTATATCTATATCTATACCTATAATGTATGTATGTATGAATACATATATTTATAAACATATGTGTATATATAAGCATATAAAACATTTTTTTTCTCTCTCTTTTTAACTAATCAATTTATGTTTTTGAAAAACACAATGATAATATTTGATATATATCTTTGGAAAGAAAAAAGAAGAAAAATCAATTTTTCATCAATATTATTTTTCTCTCAAAGCAACTTTTCTTGATCAGTGATTTGGAAATGTGACACGCTTTAGAGTGTATGCATGTATTTCTTAATGCAAGCTTGGTATAACATGGGTTTAATTCATTTATGTATATATTATTATGTCTTATTTTAATTTTTGTTTATTATAATTTTTTTATTACTTTCACTTTTTATGACCCAATTTTTGGTTTTGGGTTTAATTACAAAGATTAAGAACTGTATCAAAACAGAACAAATAGAATATAGCTGGTGGTAAAAATGCCATTACAATCTGTTTTATTATGAAAAAGTTGATCTTTATATGAAATGGCTATAAGGTTGCATTTCAATAAATATTGTCAGAATCATGTGACTGCCAATATAATTATCAGAAACAAAAATGGCTCAGAAAATAATGTTCCAGGGTTTTCGCATGTGGATGATAAAAATGAAAAGAAAGCTTAATGCCTCTCGAATGTAATCATCTTTTTGTGATATCTCTATGTACATGTGATGGAGACTTGTTGGCATTTCTTTTTTCTTTGTTGTTCAGTAATTCCAAATGCCCTGAGATTAAATGTTCACTCAGAGTGATTTAACCTTTTTTTATGAATGTTTTTTGTTGATATTTTGTTCCATTACACTGTTTACACATGTAACATTTGTTCTAAGAAGTCTGTCCACCGAACAGAAAGTTTATCGACTTGAACAAAAGGGGATTAGCAAATGAAATTGTTATAAAGTTCATATGATATATTTTTAAACTTGATGTACATGATTTATAACATGAAGTACTGTTGATATGAGATAACATACCTTTTAAACTTTTTAAAAGGTTTGCTTTGAATATGTGTAACTAAAAAGTGTTCCTCAGAAAAAAACAAGTAGCTTCCGAGGCCAAAGGATATGGGTAATGTCTATACTCAATAATATCTTTACTCAGGAGCTGTACGTCCTGCTAAAGCATTAACAATGTGTAGCATGATTAAGTTGATACAAAACAAATGCATTGTTAGTTGATTAATATATTTTATATTAGTATATAAAGGGTATTTTTGATTATGTCTAGAATATGTATGAATAAAAAAAAAGACTGAGGATGGTTATCATGTACAATTAACTAATATGTTATCTGGTTATTCTCTATTTGGAATTGTTCAAGAGGTATCTTCAGAAATGCTGCATGAGTGTTCTCAAGATTTAGCAAGAGAAAATCCTTTTACTATATATTTTACCTTCTTCATGTGGTGCTCAGTTACAGGGAATTTATATACCCTTTTTCTTTGATGCGTGTGTGTTACCAAGAAATACAAATATGTTGGTTCATAAATGTGGGAAATATTTTTCAAAAACTGTAAATATTTGTAGATAGACGAAAGCATTTGATAGTTGATTTACAAGGTAATTTGACATATTTGATAATAAAAATATGTTTTGAACCAGTTGTTTCTTTTCAGCACTTGATTTCTGTGTGGTGAATTTAATTAAAATTGGAATATAAAATGCTATATATTTGTTTTGTATTTAAACAGATTTGAAATGGTAATACTCCTGGCAATCTTCATGGTATAAAATACTTCATGTATATGTGCTTGTATCAGTATATCTATCTGTAGATAGATAGATATAGATATAGATAGATAGATAGATAGATATAGATATGTATATGTATATATATCTATGTATATACATGTTGATATAGATATTAATTTGAAAGATGTAGTGATTATAATTGTTAAAATGTTTTGGATTGCCAAACCCCACATATATATCTATTTACGATATTTATATTTTGAATGCATATCAATATAGAAAAATTTAGTGTTTAAATGTCCAGGATTTTGTACATGTACATCAAGAACTTTTAGAGGGAGTTACAATAATTATCTATAAAGAGTTTGTTTCTTTAATTGTAGGGTAGGAAGTTAAGGGAGAGTGCAGGCTTGTCCTTCCTTAGAGCTAGCTCTCCCCA
>NC_091552.1:11085955-11088455 GCF_042767895.1 Penaeus vannamei
ATCATTATTATTATCATCATCAGTGTTATGATTATCATCGTTATTAGTGCTATATCCATGATAATCAACATTGTTTCTACTGCTACTGTTGCTACTTCTGCTGCTGCTGTTATGCCTATTCATACTATTACTACTAATCCTTACATCCCCATTATCATCATTATCAGGATTATCATTACCATTACTAATATTTCTCTCATTAATACGCGGGAAATGTTTAATTACATACGTTTAGATTCTGATCATAGCGTGTATTCAATTAGATGAAGTTGCGACTGATGATTAGTATCAGTTGTAGTAAACATTACCAGTAGGAGGTATTAGTTTGGTTATTTCACTATTATACGGGTCGCGTCTCAAAAGGAATCGTATTTTACCGTGAAAGAAAACGATGGTCTTGTCTCAACGCTATTTATAAAGAAAACGGGACAGCATTTTTGGGAAATGATGGAAGCGTACCTGGTGCAGCCATGTCCACTTACAAAAGGAAATGAGTGTGCATTCATTTATGCAATCACGCACACAGACCAACACAGACACAAACAGCAAACGCATTCATAGGCTATATGTGGCTCTTTATTCATCTGCTTATGAATCTAACTTTCTATTTATCTATCTACACACACACACACACATACACACACACACACACACACACACACACACACACACACACACACACACACACACACACACACACACATATATATATATATATATATATATATATATATATATATATATATGTATATATATATTATATATATATATATATATATATATATATATATATATATATTCATTTTTATGTATCTGTGTATGAGTGGGTGTGTAAAGAAAAGAAAGACGTAGATACCAAAACCTGTATATCTTTTATGCATGTGTGTACATACGTAATTTAACAGGCAATAATAACCTCATCCCTTCTTCCCATAAACACACCCGCGCACTCACACCCAGACGCCCCCCCCTCCCACACACAGACGCCCCCCCCTCCCACACACAGACGCCCCCCTCCCACACACAGACGCCCCCCCTCCCACACCCAGACGCCCCCCCTCCCACACCCAGACGCCCCACCCTCCCACACACAGACGCCCCCCCCCCCACACACACAGACGCCCCCCCCTCCCACATACAGACGCCCCCCCCTCCCACACACAGACACCCCCCCCACACACAGACGCCCCCCCCTCCCACACCCAGACGCCACCCCTCCCACACACAGACGCCCCCCCCTCCCACACACAGACGCCCCCCCCCTCCCACACACAAACGCCCCCCCCCTCCCACACCCAGACGCCCCCCCCCTCCCACGCACAGACGCCCCCCCTCCCACACACTTAGACGCCCCCCCCCCTCCCACACCCAGACGCCCCCCCCCCCTCCCACGCACAAGAAGGATGCTTCCACGACGGACGAAGCGCCGATCCGGGAGGTGGGGTGAGTATGACCTCAGGGTGTGTGGTATTAGCGTCCGTGCTGCAGCATAGCCACAACATAATGCCTCCTCCTTGGCCCGGTATGCCACCGCCTCCCCAGTGACCACCCCGCCTCGCTGGTGTGTCGTGATCGTCACCCTTGCTGTCAGTAAGTCCCCTTTGTAAGAGGTGTTTCATCTTCGTCTCTGTGCTCTGCCTTCGGTCCACTTTCGGCGTCCTTCGGGTTTGAAATTCGGTCGTTTTTCAGTCTGCTCAGGTCGTCTTGTAAGTGTTATGTTTTATGTCAACACATCGAGAACGTTTGCAATCGCAGAACTCCTCAGTTGCCTTCTCTATATTGTTGTGTGTTTTTTTTCCAGTGGCTCATAAGGCGGATGTGTTTTTATTTGTGATTGTGTGTGGTGTCATTCGATAAGAGGAAGAGTGTACCGTCTATGTTGCGTGTATGTTCTCATCTGTTCGTGGGCATAAAAAAAAAATCCTTCATTCCATTATAATGTTTTCCATGTTATCAAGATAATCTTTTTTTTAAAATTCGGTATCGAATTAAAAAATGAATTAGCTAGTGTAAAAAATAGAATATAGATAATTAATTGAATAGAAACACAAAAAAGAAGAAAAGTACACGAACAAAAACATGATTACGAACAGGAAAAAAAAACATGAAAAGCATAAAAGTTCTAAAACAACAATAACAAAAATAGTAAAAACCAATTACAAACAAAGTGAGATTAACCGTAATCAATCAAGTGACTGATAAACAAGAGTACAGAAATGCAGTAATTTTCCAAGCATAGGGAAAAAAAGTCAATATTTCACTATTTTTTTATGAGGAGAATACACAATTTCTGATTATTTTGATAAGCATGTTTATCAATAGTACTAAAAGGAATAACATCTATTCCCTTTTTTTTCGGTTCTTCAGGATATTGATATTAAGGTGAAATGTTAATTCTCATGCTGTACGTTATTATGATTTAAATTCACCTGTTCATTTCCTAACAATGAATCACCAATATATTATTATCATTATCATTATTGTTATTATTCATATTATT
>NC_091552.1:11105955-11108455 GCF_042767895.1 Penaeus vannamei
TCGTCGGGATCGTTGGCTCTGGGATATCATAGATGGCGGCGGATACACAAAGAATAAATTGAAATGGAAGCCGTACAATGATAGCGTCGTTTGGCGTGGCTGACGCGGTTGTTCTTTCAACCTGTGTGACGGTACGCCTCAGAAAGTTGACAATTTGTGAAAGAATAAAAAACATTAAAAAAAACGAAAGTGCTAATGTGATAGTACCTTTACTTTTATTATTATTGTTATTGTTATTTTCATTTATCATTATCATTAGTTGTTGTTGAAGTTATTACTATTATTACTACTGATATTATCATTATTATCATTATAATTATCATTGCATTCTTTAATGTCGTATTTCCTTTTCTTCTGTTCTTTTCATCATTCTCTTTCTCTCATTCTTCCCCCATGCACTCATCTCTCTCTCTCTCTCTCTCTCTCTCTCTCTCTCTCTCTCTCTCTCTCTCTTCTCTCTCTCTCTCTCTCTCTCTCCCTCTCTCCCTCCCTCTCTCTCCCCACTCTGTTCCAAGTTATACATATTTATTTATTAATCTTTTGCTATTGTTGTTGCTATTGTCTAATGCGGCCAATGATATATTTTTCATTAATTGACAATAAACTTTATATGATCACGCTCTTCTTCATTCCTATTATTGCATTCAATATAATACATCAATTTATATGATTTATATTATCTCACATCTTATTCTACTTGTCACATATATAATCTTACTACGCAATATAAACCTTAATTAATTTCGCTTATTTTTTCATTATCTATTTTATCTATCATCATATGATTGCATCGATCTGTTATATGTTCATATTTATGCATTATCAGTTGTGTTGCATTTCTTCTTTTGCAAGAAATCCGTCGATGCAACCCCGCCTCTCTCTCTCTCTCTCTCTCTCTCTCTCTCTGTCTGTCTCTGTCTCTCTCTCTCTCTCCCTCTCTCTCTCTCTCTCTCTCTCTCTCTCTCCATCGCTCACTATAAAGTTTAAACTGAAGCGTAGATATCGTAGATAGTTCAGCATGTAGAGGAATCAGTGACATCATCAGTGACATCATCGGTGACATCATTAATGACATCATCATTGACGTCATGAATGGCATCATCAGTGGCATCTTGAGAAGATCTTTACCCCCTGATCCCGATATTTACTATATTCACCGCCGGGTTCTCTCTATCTCTCTATTTCTTCTCTCTTCTCTCGCCCTCCCTCCCTCCTTCCCTCTCTCTCTCTCTCTCTCTCTCTCTCTCTCTCTCTCTCTCTCTCTCTCTCTCTCTCTCTCTCTCTCTCTCTCCTTCCCTCTCTTTCTATCTATCTAACACTCATCTCTCCCAACCCACCTAACCCCTTTCCTCTCTACATCTCTTCCCCCTTCCCCCTTCCTCCTCCTCTTTCTCGCCATATCTATTCCCATTCATTCCCTCTCCTCTTACCTCTCTCCAGGCGATCACGCTGCGGGAGAGAAACTCCTTCGGGACATCAAAGAAGGCTTGGAGAAGATCGACGCCCAGCTGATGCGCCTTTTGGACATCGTTGCTCCGCCCACAACCACGCCCGCACCCACCACACCCGTTCCCTTGAATTCATCCACTACAACCCCTGGTTCTCCGGCTGTGACCACTGACTCGACGGCTACAACAGATTCTTCAAATACAACTACTAATGCTTCAGTTACAACCACAGATTCGACGGCTACAACCACGAATTCTTCAGCTACAACCACTGACCCTCCGGTTACAACAATTTCTTCAAATACAACTACTAATGCTTCAGATACAACTACAGATTCGACGGCTACAACCACGAATTCTTCAGCTACAACCACTAACTCTTCTATCATAACAGACCCTTCGGCTACAACTGCCGAATCCACAAATTCTTCAACTATAACCACATATCCCTCGGCTATAACCACTGACTCTTCTATCATAACCACAGACCCTGCGGATTTAACTACAAATTCTTCAGCAACAACCACAAATTCCTCAGCTATAACCACTGAGTCTTCTGCTATAACCACAGATCCTTCATCAATAACCACAAACACTTCGGTTATAACCACAGACTCTAAGGCTACAACGACAAATTCGTCAGCTATAACCACAGACTCTTCTGTTATAATAGATCCTTCATCCATAACCACAGACCCTTCGACTATAATTGCTGACCCTTCCGTCACAACTACAAATTCTTCAGCTACAACCATAGATCCTTCGACTATAACCAATGACTCTTCTGTTATAATCACAGACCCATCGTCTATAACCACAGACCCTACGGCTACAACCACAAATTCTTCAGTTACAGACATAGGCCCTTTTGCAACAACCGCACATTCTCCAGCTCCTTCGGTTCCAACCACAAATTCTTCGGCTACAACAAGCTCTCCATCTACAACCTTTGATACTCCAACACCCTCATCAACATATTCAAACACAACCAGAGACTTATCTTCAAACACAACAGTCCCTTCTGAAACAACTATAGGTTCTGCAAACACAAC
>NC_091552.1:11118455-11120955 GCF_042767895.1 Penaeus vannamei
CTCCTACTGGATCATCCACTTTCCCTCCTGCTGAATCATCCACTTTTCTTTCTGCTGAATCATCCACTTTCCCTACTGCTCAGTCATCCACTTTTCCTCCTACTGGATCATCCACTTTCCCTCCTGCTCAATCAGTTACAGAATCGAATCATCTTTCTACTGAAAAACAACGAACTGAATCATCTACAGAAATATCTATTGATTCGACCGCTTCATTACCGGGAATTGCATCTCCTCAGCGCTCTATTAAATGGTCGATCCCAAAGCAAAATAAAACATTTTGGGGGCAATCTACTGAATTTTCTAACGAAACTCAGGGGGTTCTACTGACTGGGCCTTTCAGTCAGCAATCAGGCGAGTCATCTACCCCCATATTTGCTAAATCGAGTGCTGAATTAGCGACGAAACTGCAGGTAACACATGTCAAGTCAGCTCAAGCAAACTCAAGATTTTGCACCGCTCGATATCAAGCACAGAATACAACTTACGTCACTGACACCAAGATCTCCGGAAGAGACTTGTGCAACCGTCTCTCCTCTACTTTAGACAACATCTTGAAAGTTTCGAGGGAAATAAAAGTAGAAATAATAAAAGAGGAACAGCAGAAGGAACTGCAAGAATATTCCGATGATTTAGAAGAGAGCGTGGTGGAAGTGGAACAAAACCCGTTGTTCATTTATGCGATAGATGTCAAGGTTCTCTCCGCTTACCTAAGAGACATAGACAAGGTGAGAGCACTTTTTACTCCTGATGTAACCTAACCTAGTCTAACTTCAGCTTGATTTAACTTAACTCTACTTAATTCAAGTTAACCTAGCCTAAACGATGAGGTTATCTATCCATTAGCTGCGGTGCTTAGAAATTAAGGCACATAGAACCTGTTAAAATATGGGTAGGTGAGAGGTAAATGGAGTAACACATTTTGATTTAAAGATAAGTGTGTTATCACAATTCTACACATACTTCTAGATACAATTCTGAAAGGGTAAAGGTGATGGCCAGCTCCAAGATCGTTTTTTTTTTTTAATTCTTACAAAACTTACTCTTTCGTATGAGATGATGGATTTTATCAATATATGAATTTAGTCTTCATAACTAAAATTTGAGAAAGCGCGGGAAATCTTGATGACGTCACCAAAGGCATATCTATATAAATTGCATCTAATTTCCATTTTAAGTCCGTAGCCGAAGCCAAGGCAGCAGTGGAGGAGAAGCTGTCCACCTTTCCCACGCTGATCGTCGTCATGAGCACAATTGGCGGCCTCTTTGCGTCTGCGCTGCTCGTGTTTGGCGGGGTTTTAATCCACAGGAACAAGGTGGGGTTTCTGTCTATTTTTTCGTTCTGTTTTTTCTTCTTCTTCTTCTTCTTTTCTTTTCTGTCTCTCTTTTTCATTTTCTTTTTTTCTCTCTCTGTGTATGTTTGTGTTTGTGCGGTTGTATGGTTGTGTATATGTGAGAGAGAGATCAGGGGGAAGTGGTAGAGAGAGAAACGGAGAAAGAAAAAGAGTAAGAGAGAGAGAATGATTGAAAATGGAAATAGTAAACTTATAAAGTCATCATCGAAGATATGGCTCGGCGGAACACCCTGCATTCAACAATACACCAATGGTCAAAATTGCAACATAAAAGACACCACTTGAGGTAATCCATCTTCCTCCAAAGATAAAGCAATGCCTGAATTCACCAACCATATCTTATTTTCTCTTTCCACAGAACTACTTACTGTGTCGCAAAAAAACAAAACAAAAACAAAATGACTCGCAAGTGAAGTACATGTAAGTACGAAGCTCAGTGTTAAACCGAGTGAGAAAGTGATCTGCAGCGTTTAACTCTAATCTTCCTGTTACGAGAAAATCTGGGTACACATCTGTGGAAAAGAATCTTCTGTCTACTGCGCTGAATATGTGTATAAATTGGGATTTAGATTCAAAAACATTATTCATATTGCAAGAAAATGTACATACTCATTAATTCTTGCTGACACATCCATTTACACATACTCCACGCACAAACTCACACGCACACGAGATGGCTTCTTTGTACACAACGCGTCCACAGATAGCACACGTTGCCAAAAGTCGGTGTAGCGATGAAAAACTGTTATCAAGACCGTTGCAAGATAACTAATATAAGATGAATGACCTCTTTTCTAAGTAAGACATCTTCACAGAACTATGATATCCTTGTTTGTGGAAATACATAGAGGTAGGTAGTACCATTACGGTGATGCTATTTCCACTACTACTTCTGTATCAGTAGAAGCCACACCGGTTGTTATGGTACGATCCTGGAGGTATCGGAAAGAGATAGAGTTTGTCATTATGAACCTTCAATATTGGAAGATGATTTCCTAGTAATGTAATTCTGTAGTGCAGTGCATTCTGGCCAAGGTAATGAATTGTTATAGCGAGTGCAAAAGATAACTGTGTTAATACCCTTTTTTAGTTCAGTTGTTCCCTTTTCCACTGTATTATGCTAATTTATAAATGTATATTGTATG
>NC_091552.1:11130955-11135955 GCF_042767895.1 Penaeus vannamei
AGAGAGAGAGAAAGAGAGGGGTACAGAGAGAGAGAGAGGGGCAGAGAGAGAGATAAAGAGAGAGAGAGAAAGAGAGAGAGAGAGAGAGAGAGAGAGAGAGAGAGAGAGAGAGAGAGAGAGAGAGAGAGAGAGAGAGAGAGAGAGAGAGAGGGGGGGGGGGGACAGGAGATTGACAAAGAGAGGGCGAGGGAGGGAGAGAGACAGAGAGGGGGGGGGCAAGAAGGAAGGGTACAGAGAGAGAGAAAGGGGGGCAGAGAGAGATAAAGAGAGAGAGAGAGAGAGAGAGAGAGAGAGAGAGAGAGAGAGAGAGAGAGACAGAGAGAGAGAGAGAGAGAGAGAGAGAGAGAGAGAGAGATGATGAGCACCATGATTATGCTGATCGTAATTATGGTAGTGAAACTGACTACCTCCATCATATCAGTGCCAGTTATAAGGCAAATATCTATGTGTCAACACCAACCACTGTAATATGGATGGTAACTGTAATGAAAACAATGATAATAATGATAATATTGATAATAACGTTAATTACACTAATGAAGATATTGATTATAATAACCATAACAGTATAAGCAGCAAAGATGATAGTAAGAAACTATTATTATGACCCTGTACTACTACTACTGTTTTCTCCACTGTCACAGAAATCGTCCAGAGTATTCAGCAAGAACTCCAGCACATCGGCGAGTCCCTGGATGAGCTGGTGCTGCTGGTGAATCCCGAGACGACAACGACTGATCTTCCATCATCAACGGTGTCTTCAGACGAACCTGCATCCCCCGGTTCTTCATCAACGACATCAGCATCATCTGGAGCTTCAGTTCAGTCATCTACGACAGATGCTCCGGTAGAGACAACTAAAACACAAGCTCCGGTAGAGACAACTGAAACACAAGCTCCAGTTGAGACAACTGAAACACAAGCTCCGGTAGAGACAACTGAAACACAAGCTCCGGTAGAGACAACTAAAACACAAGCTCCGGTAGAGACAACTAAAACACAAGCTCCGGTAGAGACAACTAAAACACAAGCTCCGGTAGAGACAACTAAAACACAAGCTCCGGTAGAGACAACTAAAACACAAGCTCCGGTAGAGACAACTAAAACACAAGCTCCGGTAGAGACAACTAAAACACAAGCTCCGGTAGAGACAACTAAAACACCAGCTCCGGTAGAGACAACAGAAGTACCACCTGGCCCAAAGTCTTTTGATGAGACAAAAGCCTCCTCAAGTGAACCATCCCAACCGTCCTCGAGCGAGGAGCCGCAAACCTCCACAAGTGAACCATCCCAATCCTCTTCAAGCGAACAGCCTCAGACCTCCTCGAGCGCACCCACAACAACCATCCCACCCACTCCCGTCTGCATAACGAACGAGACATCGAGCGGTAACGACGCAGACCTGTGCGAGCGCCTGACTTCGGTCCTGGAAGACATCGAGGCCGTTACGAGCACCGTGGCCAAGGGAACCATGGGCCAGGCTGAATTGGACGACTTGAGGAACTGCTCCACGAGGCTTGACGATGTGATTGAGGACATGCGCAACAACACAGACTTCCTCGCCAGCAGCGTTGACGTTGAGGAGCTGATTGCGAGGAAAGATGCTCTCGACGAGGTAAGGAAATCGGAAGAGGACGGTGACAATGTCCAAGATTTGTGCTTCAATAACCTTATACGTTTTAAGTTTTCGTTCGCGGGATCGCCATCAACATCACAATTTTGAGTTACTGTCTTGATTATCATTGCTATCCACATTTATCATAATCTGCTAATACCATTGTATTTGTCAAGTTACACGTTTCCACCATTTCCATTGCTATGTTAATAATCTGTATAATTTTCAGTGCCATCATCATACTCTTATTACAAACATGAACATTCCTATGCGACCGCCATTATCATCATCAGTCATTCTCCATGTCATCCTATTTCTCAACAGCATCTTCATCACTAATTATCATCCTCATGAACACCACTATCATTTCCACTACAAACATCATCCTTTCCCATCCCATCCAGCATCACCTTTAACCCCTCTCATCCTCCTACAGCTTCCTCCTTATCACCACCACTACTTCTCCCTCCCCCTTTCTCCCCACACCATCCCTCTCCGACCACCAACCCAACACTATCACCGCTACCACGACCTCTCCCTTCCTCTCCTCCTCTCCCTTTCCACTACCACGACCTCTCCCTTCCTCTCCTCCTCTCCCTTTCCGCTACCACGACCTCTCCCTTCCTCTCCTCCTCTCCCTTTCCGCTACCACGACCTCTCCCTTCCTCTCCTCCTCTCCCTTTCCATTGCCACCTCTCACCCTTCCCTCCTCCCTCTCCTGAAGGTGCTGACGGAGGCCGAAAAAGCAGTGGAAGATGCGCTGTCAACAGATGACTACGACCCGACACTGGCCATCGTTCTTGGTGTTCTGGGAGGCCTCCTGGGAGTCGGCATCATCGGCTACGTTGGCTTCACTTTCTATAAGAAGAACAAGGCCAAAAAGGTAAGAGAGAGAGAGAGGGAGAGAGAGAGAGAGAGAGAGAGAGAGAGAGAGAGAGAGAGAGAGAGAGAGAGAGAGAGAGAGAGAGAGAGAGAGAGAGAGAGGGAGGGAGGGGGGGGGAGGGAGGGAGGTGGAGTGTGTGTGTGTGTGTGAGTATTAGAAAGTGTGTGTACGTGTGTGAATATTAGAGTGTGTTTGTGAACCTTAGCGTGTGTGTGTGTGTGAGTGTATGGATGTGTGTATAGACATTACTGCATGTATGTGTCTATTCATCAAATTCTATCACTCTTCTGAATAGAGACTCAAGCTTATGGACCTTCCACAATAACCCCCTAACTCAGTTTTTTGCCCCCACAGGCACGGAAGAATGATAATCCTATGACAAGCATGGAGAGAGGTTCAGGGCAAGACAATAGCGCATACGCCGGCAGCAGCAACAGAATTATCTAGGAAATAAGAGGAACATATAGTATAAATTGTCTCATGCTTTAACTTTGACTTTTCGAAAAGCTAATTATATGTTCTTGTTCTTGTCTAGGGGTGAAACGAAAAAAGAAATAAAAGAAGACTTAGCAATCACGCAGAACTTAGGATTACTCCGACTGCGTTAAAGGCAGTAAGTAGAAAAGACTAAATAAATGATAATGATAAAAATAATACTGTCCATGAAATGAAAAAAAAATATATATATGTAAGACATGTTTTAAGTATAAATAATACGCATCACCTCATTAGGATTAAAAAAAAAAAATGAATCGGAGTGCCCAAGAGTTCGGGTGAGTTGCCAGTTTTTGTTTTTTCCAACGTAACACCAGCGAAAAGTCAAAGGAAAAAGCACTGAGCAATGAGCCTTGTACTTACCAATTCTCTATAATTGAGATCTTATTGTATTGTCCACGTATAAATGCATTTACATAGTTTTGTCGTTTTACATGTTGCACTGTATTATATTGCATATTGCAATGTATTTCATAGTATGTGCCCTTTTATGTCTTACAACCATGCACCTTTTGTATAATATGCTTAGCCGATCCGCTAAAGCACGATAACATTATTATTACAGTTTATTTATTGTTTTCATTCTCAAAGCTATTCCTTCAGTATAACCCTTCTAACTGAAGCATCAAGGTTCTTCATAATGTTTTCAAAATTATGATGATTTCAAGGTCGTCCTACATTTTGCAAAACGATGGACGAGTACGTGAATGCAAGGCATACACAGGATTCAGAACAAACCTAGTGCACACGGTATACTTACGCACGCTTACTTACTTACTTACACACTTATACACGGTATACTTACACACGATATGCATAGAACTTATACTATATGGATTAAGTTAGAGGTATTGAAGTTTGGATGATTATTGGTGACTTTTGAAGAACGCTTAGGAAATAGAGTGAGAGAGGGAGAGAGAGAGGGAGAGAGCGAGAGGGAGAGGGAGAGGGAGAGAGAGAGGGAGAGGGAGAGAGAGAGGGAGAGGGAGAGAGAGGGGGAGAGAGAGAGAGGGAGAGAGAGGGGGAGAGAGCGAGAGGGAGAGAGAGGGGGAGAGAGCGAGAGCGAGAGCGAGAGAGAGAGGGAGAGGGAGAGGGAGAGGGAGAGGGAGAGGGAGAGGGAGAGGGAGAGGGAGAGGGAGAGAGAGAGAGAGAGAGAGAGAGAGAGAGAGAGAGAGAGAGAGAGAGAGAGAGAGAGAGAGAGAGAGAGAGAGAGAGAGAGAGAGAGAGAGAGAGAGAGAGAGAGAGAGAGGGAGAGCGAGAGAGAGAGAGAATGACCAAGAAAACATTTGGAAGGAAAACGTTTGAAAGGAAAACGTTTGGAAGGAGAACCCTTGGAAGGAAGACGTTTGGAAAGGAAACGTTTGGAGGGAAAATGCTTGGAGGGAAAACGTTTGGAAGGGACATTTGGAAATAAAACATCTGGAAGAAAAACGTTTGGAAAGGAAACTTTTGGAGGGAAAACGTTTGGAAGGAGCATTTGGAAATAAAACGTTTGGAAATAAAACATCTGGAAGAGAATCGTTTGGAAAGGAAACGTTTAAGAGGAAAACGTTTGGGTTTGGTGCCGGTTTTACTTCTCTTCTTCTTTTGGTTCCTTCATCTTTGCTAATCATGTTACGAACACTAAAGGATAAAAAAAAAAAAAAAGATGAAATGATAAACCTTTTCAAAAAAAAAAAAAAAAAAGACAAGAAAAGAAAAAAACAGAATCCATTATCTATGTAAATTATCATTGCACTCAGAATCTTAACATGCTTACGATAATTAAGTATACATATTACACAGATGGCAGAAAATATGATAAGAAAAAAAAAAAAAACATTTCCATTATCTGTGATATCTGGCGCTATTTTTTTTTTTTTTTTTTTTTTTTTTGTCGATAAAGAGCTATAACTAATGCTGAAATCGTAAGCAAAATCGAATATAATCTTTGGTGCCAAATCTTAATCCAGTCCAAAGACCCCAACAAAATATATTGTCCAAGAAGTTTTTTTTCTTTTTTTTCTT
>NC_091552.1:11143455-11148455 GCF_042767895.1 Penaeus vannamei
CTACAACACCAAAACCCACTACTGCTGTGCCTACAACCCCAAAACCCACAACTGCTCAGCCTACAACACCAAAACCCACAACTCCTGAGCCTACAACACCAAAACCCACAACTGCTCAGCCTACAACCCCAAAACCCACAACTCCTGAGCCTACAACCCCAAAACCCACAACTGCTCAGCCTACAACCCCAAAACCCACAACTACTCAGCCTACAACCCCAAAACCCACAACTCCTGAGCCTACAACCCCAAAACCCACAACTGCTCAGCCTACAACTCCAAAACCCACAACTGCTCAGCCTACAACCCCAAAACCCACAACTCCTGAGCCTACGACCCCAAAACCCACAACTGCTCAGCCTACAACCCCAAAACCCACAACTCCTGAGCCTACGACCCCAAAACCCACAACTGCTCAGCCTACAACCCCAAAACCCACAACTACTGAGCCTACGACCCCAAAACCCACAACTGCTCAGCCTACAACCCCAAAACGCACAACTCCTGAGCCTACGACCCCAAAACCCACAACTGCTCAGCCTACAACCCCAAAACCCACAACTCCTGAGCCTACGACCCCAAAACCCACAACTGCTCAGCCTACAACCCCAAAACCCACAACTCCTGAGCCTACAACCCCCAAACCCACAACTGCTCAGCCTACGACCCCAAAACCCACAACTCCTGAGCCTACAACACCAAAACACACAACTCCTGAGCCTACAACACCAAAGCCAACAACTCCTGAGCCTACAACCCCCAAACCCACAACTGCTCAGCCTACGACCCCCAAGCCCCCAACTGCTCAGCCTACAACCCCAAAGCCAACAACTCCTGAGCCTACAACCCCCAAACCCACAACTGCTCAGCCTACAACCCCAAAGCCAACAACCCAACCACCTGCACCCTCAGGCCGACTCCTGCACTTCAGAGGGCGAAAAGTTCTAATGCTGAGAGAGGAGGTCACATCATCAACTATAACTGTTTCAGCCGACCCATCCTCCTCCACTCCTTCATCCTCACCCTCAACCAGCGACCCAACCCTTCCCCTGTGCACCAAGAACGAGACAGCTGGTGAAGATGACCTCTGCACGCGCTTCATCCAAGTTCTGGATGATATTGAAGCTGTTACGGAGGAGATTGAGAAAGGATTAACTGGCGAGGAGCAGCTGGAGACCCTCAAGAACTGCTCGGCGAGGCTTGACCAAGTAGTCCAGGAAGCGGAGACTGACCCTGAGTTCCTCGAGGGCATCAACAAGGAGCAATTCGAGGAGAGGAAGACACATGTGGACGATGTAAGTCTTTTACTGTTTTGCTATTGGTCCGGTTTCCTGTTTTGCCTTGTAATATGTTCCTTCTCTCCCAATAAGCATACAGATAAATCGGTGTATGCATGTGTCCATGACATTGATAGTCCTTATATATATTCATCGAAACTCTTTACCTTTGCTTAAAGAAGAAAATACTTTTGAACTGTTAAATCACTGGTGATAAAGCCATGACAGATTGCTTTGCCCAAGCCACAATTTCCTGGGTTATTCTATAAGCATTCTCCTGGTGGGCAGGGTCATTCTTGGGTAATTTAGCCATGTATCCTTTTAGCCTGAGTTGGCAGTTCCAGCTTGTGCAAACATGTAAAATCATTAGTTAGGGCATGTTGCCTAGCCAACTGTATCCATTTCTCCGAAACAAGAACCTGTTCTAAAGATATCAATTCAACACTGCAAGGTGTGAGAACAGATTCCTTCCAGTGGGAACCACTTTTGTAGACATGGGTTTCGCCTGATTGATAAATGAGGTTGTTACCACTAAGTTATCAAGACTAGGATAAAACGGTGATACTGTAAGTCAAAGTTGGTGACATGTCTTACTCCACACTGGCCTTGGATGGTATCTCTAACCATTATACAGCCCATGTGCGTGTTGGATAGAATAGGCTGCTATTAATGATTCAGTCTTTTAATTACTATGTCAGACTCTTCCGGAGTGTTTCAAACACCTTTAGGTTCATGTAGGCTGAAAGTCACATGGACATTGTCATTTGCGTGCTTCTCAGGAATAAATCCAGATTGCTGCAGACTGTAATGGCTTCAGCAGGTGGTGTCTGATATGTATTAAACATATGAGAACAAGCACCTTGTCTGGCATGCTGAGCAGTGGACTGCTTCAGTAACTGCAGGGTTTATATTTGTGTACACAGTGCTGTGGGGGCTGTCAAGATGTGCACTGTGATATGTTCAGAAATTGTCCCAGTACATTCCATCTCCCTCAATCTGGAACATCCTGGTATGGTCACTGGATAGTCAGGGGATTTTGAAGGGTACACGGAGGGGTACCATTAATTCCATCCATGATTATCACTATAGAACTCGGCACTCTTGTAAACATTGCAAGGCCAAAGTTTGTCTATTCCTTTAGCCAAATTGGAGGAGGAAGCTGTTCATACTACTGGCATCAATCTTAGAGTCGTGAGAACTAACAGACGTCTCATACCCAGTTTAATTATAGCAAATATCGCACTGAAGACACCTAGAACAATGCAGATATCCCATTGAGGACTGTGGTTGCCATGGAAGTGTGCTTACTATAAAGCACCTCTTGCACATTGAATATACAGATATTTTATTTTAAGGCTAGTAGTACAACAATGAGACATGAGGCAACGTGCCTGCTTTAGTCTCAGTGTCATTACGTACACATCAACTGGAGTTACTGTAAGTATCAAAGGCTAAAATCTGTTGGAGTTGACCATGGCTGCCCCCCAAATTGGTGGCCATTGCTTTCTCCTAACCAGTGAGGGCAGTCACTTCAACCCTCAGTTCTCTCATCATCGGTGGTAAGGGATCATCCTTCTTTAGAGAGTAATCACGTTCAGATGGCCCATTTGAAGTTAAACGCCGAGTGGTCCTTTAGGTACCACATTTGCCATTTATGGCATTACCCCATAAAAGGTGGATCACAGGCTACAGAGTCCAGTATCTACCTGTGATGTTCTCTAGGGTTAAGACCCTCACACCTCACACTGGGACACAGGAGAGATAGTTTATCTGCTTTTGCTGGGTTGCTCCCTTTTCGCACCAGACCAGCCAGTAGTGGCAGCTGTAAGCGAGGAAGCTTGAAAGCACGTAGCGCTAACTTAGGCAAGCTACAACTTCAAACCACCTTGGCCATGAAACACGTGCCCTTATTTTGAACATAAGCCCCAAATAATCCTCTTTCGTTCTCTTCCAAAGGCCATCGACAACGCCGAAAAAGTCGTCGAGGCAAAGCTGGATCCAGAAGACCCATACGATCCTACCGTCGCCATAGTCCTGGGTGTCCTGGGAGGCCTCGTCGCTGTTGCCCTGATTGGCTACGGAGGATTCGTGTACTACAAGAAGAAGAAGGAGACTGAAAACACCGTAAGATAATCCCCTTAATCTCGTTATTTCTGTTTGTTTTATGTAGTTGCTCAGTTTGTTCGTTTTCTTGTGCTTTATTATTTTCTTTTTGGTTTTATTTATTTTTCGTCTCTAACAATATTTTTTTTTCTTGGCAGAGAAAGCAAGGTTATGATAACGCGGACTTCAAGGACGACAACGAAGCTGAGGGCTCTTAAGGGAGACTGGTGTTTTGCAAGATCTGAATGGCCTCTAATTTCAACATTATTAGACATATTTTTAATTTTAAACCATTTTCTAAGGCCATTCCACACAGACACACACACACACACACACACACACACACACACACACACACATACACACACACACACACACACACACACAAACGATAACCATCGTTAAACAACAAATATTTCTTTTATGTGAAAAAAAAAAATCGTTAATATTCAAATAAAAATATTGCTAATGTGATAGATTCTCCTACGAAATGCATGAAAGAACTCATTGTATCATTGTAATATTTAAGTCGATCATGGATTAAATGTGTTTATGTTTTTACTCATCAAAAAACATTAAAGATAATAATAATAATAATAAATGTCCAATATAATGGTTTTCCTTCTTTTGTTGTTGGTTTCGCGATTTAATAAATTTTTATCAGTATTTCAGTACCAGAAGAATAAGTGTAGAAATATACAAATCCTGTTGATTATAACAACTGATATGAAATGCAGAATGGTAAAATTTGCAGTCACATCACTTCACAAGTTCTCCCTCGCCACCGTTTTCTGTTATTAGGTAGCTGTAAATGAATAATACAAGGAAAAAAGGAAAGAAAGAAAAAAAAAGGTGTACATATGTGGTTCCTTTTTTTTCGGCCACGTGACCAATATGTCCACGGTCCCGTTCAGTTTCTGTTATTGCTAGTTAGTATAATGGTGTTAATATCTTTAGGACAAGAACACTGTATGGAAAGATCCCAGTTCATTGTTATATGATAGTTATTTACCTGTAGGAATAAACTAAGACAAAATTTAGTTTATTTCGGTTACGATTTTCATATTGCTCCATCCCCCCCCCCACCCCCCAAGAGCATGATTCACTAACGAACTTGATATCTTAGTTACTATCTTATATTCAGTGGTAAGTATGCTGGTAACTCAAGTTTAAAGGGACGTTCTGATCACGTGTCATCCCGTTTTTGTTTGTTTGTTTACTGTTGACAATATGATCCCCCACCATAAATAATCCGATTTTCACATGAAATGAGCAACAAACGTTAGTAAAATTATGACATAGGTTTATACAAAAGTATAAGAAATATATGGAATCGATAGATCAGTAAACTCCTATAGTATTATTTCATTGAAACGTAAACTAACAATAGCAACGTTAAACGAGTATAGCAGCTCCAAACCACATGGGCCAAGAACGCCTTTTAATTATTTCTTTGTTTGACGATAATTGGCGACGATTAAAAAATGTTTGGAAGTATCTTGTTTCTGAATTAAAAGAGATGGATAAACAAAACAAAAACAAAAACCTGTTTGGACTGGTTCCTTGGTTTACGCGGGGGTCGAAGAGTAAGGAATGAAGGGTCATTTGGAGTTAGTTAGC
>NC_091552.1:11160955-11163455 GCF_042767895.1 Penaeus vannamei
ACACACACACACACACACACACGCACGCACACGCACACGCACGCACACACACATGTACATACGCGCGTATGTACATACGCACATATATGCATACTCACAAAAATTACATTTCTTCCTTGAAATATTCTATTTCATTTGTCGCAGTGGTCATTAGTCGCATTAACAAAAATCGCTTTAAAAAATATATATACATTTCATACTTTGATATGTTGTTACTATGGGCTTCATACTAGAATGTTCGCTTTCATTAAAAAAACAAAACAACCAAGATTTGGATATATTTGTTGTAATGAGGCAGCTGGTTCCACATTATGGATCAATGGTTTTACATTAGTAGCTTATTAGACATACAAAATCTTTGGATATCTATCGTGATGTATTGTCGGTTTTTCATGTTTACATTCAGGGATAAAGTGTCCTGATATATTCATACTCCGTAAAGCAACTCTTGCGGCAAAATAACCCTCGTTCTTGCTACAAGTTCAAGGTAGGGCAATGACATAAGCACACCACTGTATAATCCATCCAGTCAGGCTGTAATCTTCTTTGACGTACATGATCCTCAGCAGGCGACATAGAAGTCAATACCGTATCAAAATTTAATACTGATGTCTGTTGCGCATACCAGCGTCAGGAGACAAATAATACATCTTAGGATCGATATTAAGTTTTAAGTTCATTAATTTTGCTATTCATGTACTGATACGTAATGACAATGTTGTCCACTCCGGGAAAACATGAGTTGGGTTGTCATTAACATATATTTTTAGCAATAACGAAACAAGTTTCATTCTAATGTTCAAGATGTATTTTGAAAATTCATCAGTATATATTCTAATAAGCTGTTGGATATTTCAATTGCAAATTCACTCTCAACAGTGAAAATCCCACAAAGAATTCCGGAGTTTACAAACACAGAGAAAGCGATGTTATTCCCAGGTTGGGAAAACGTAGCTATTTTATATGACGTATTAATGAGATACTAAAGTAAGCTTTCAATTACATTACCATTAAGTCTCATTTTCAAATACAAACTTCCAGATTCTTTGAAGTACAGTAACTGCAAAGTTAAGATGATTTGCTCTTACGATCCTCGAGGGCAACGTCTCGAAAAAGCTGTTGTATCCATGCTCCGCGTTTTATACTTGAAGAAGGACTATCAGTGATTTTACGTAATTTTGGTTGTTTTTTCTTTTAAGATCCTGGTTATCTGAAGGCATTTATACATTTCCATTGTACTGACAGATAATATCCTCATGACATACTACAGTGCCCTAAATGTTGATTTATATTCCATCTTTATATTTTATTTTGTTTTTTGTCTCCCTTAACTATGTACTATGAAAATTAAAATGGTTTATTGCTAATTGTTGCAACACAAATACATGTCATTTTAATGTAAATGCATCACATTCACAGATAAAAACACTGACTCATGGGTCTAAGATCGTATCTTTCATCTTCGGTAAAAGTACTGGGGATTAAAATTTGATACGATTTTAACTTTTGAGACGCTTACGGGAAACGCCTTATATAGGCTGATACTTCCGCTGTGTTGTAGGGTGCTTCCTTCCTGCCATGTAATGCGAACGGCTTAGTGTTGACATTTGCTATCGAAGTGCAGGGAATATAATTTGAATTATTCTTATCTTTTCGTCCGTCCACTCCATCTATTTGTTCGCACTTTGCATGACAAGATACAATTATTTGTCCATTTGATTATGATAGTAAACGCTTGAAGTAATATTCTGTGAGACTGCACACTTGCAGTTATATTAATTTGGTGTAAAATGGGTTGATGATGAATAGCACACTCTGAACAATCATACACGCGCATCATATTTCGAAACTATGTGGATCTTATTCATTATTATTACTGTAATTACTTTTATTACCACCATTGTTGTTATTACCATTATCATTATCGTCATTGTTATTATTATTATCATTCTTCAATGCAGTGAAGCAGTTAGACTGTTCTGCACATTTATTATTTCCACGACCATCCGAGGGGAGAGGTTAAGAAGGAAGGAAGGAGGTAAAGGGGAAAGAAAAGGGGAGGGGGAGAAAGGGAAGAGAAGGAGACACAGAGAAATAAAGAGATGGGGAAGGGGAAACAAAGGGGAAAAAGAGGGATGGAAGAGGAAGGGAAGGGAAGAAAGAAACAAAGGAGGTGGGGGAGTTTAAGGAAGAAGAGGAAGAAAGTGTGAGGAGACGGATGTAAGGGTTAAAGTGGGAGGATGGGTGTGAATCTGAGGAAGATTTAGGAGTAAGAGGAAGTGGAAGGGCGGGGAAGTGAAGGGATGAGGGAAAGGGAAAAGAAAAGATAGAAGGGAGGCGAAAGGTAGGAGGAAGAGGGGGAGAAGAGTACCTTTTGTTTCTTTTATTCTGTGGAATTTCCGATAATTGTTGTTATTATTATTAGTGTAATTGTTATAATTATTATGATTGTTATCATTATTGATATTATTTCCATTTTGTTAATCTATATCATTATAAT
>NC_091552.1:11170955-11183455 GCF_042767895.1 Penaeus vannamei
TGATAAGCATGTCTATCAGTTCTTTATGTTTTACTCTGTCGAATGTTTTTTTTTTCTTTTTTTTTGTCTGTTTCTTTTTGTATCTCAATCTTATTTTCTGCTAATCTTCTTATCACTAAGATGGAATTTCTTGTACTGTATCATCTGCTAAATCCATATTACTGGTAATAATCCGTAGAATCATTTGTGTCAGATGGTTCATGATAGTGAAAGTTTGATTTTTGTTGTAATCTAGTGTTTCTTGGTTCTTGAGTATGGCTATGAATACTGATTAACACATTTGTTCTGCTAACTATCATGTACTGTAAGTTTTATTGACTATCTCTGCCATATCATTTATACCAAATTCATTTACTGCTTCCAGCATTTCTGTTGCGATTCCATCCTAACCTATTCTTTGTTTTTTTTCCCATCATCTAGTGTTGCTTCCATTCCTTCTCTCACTTATCTCGCCCCTTATCATTTTCCTCTTCTGCTTTGTTCTTTGTTATAACTTCGTCTAGTTCCACGGCTGCTGTTCTACCTTTCTTCTTTATTGTTAAATTTTGGTTGTATTTCCTTTTGCTGGTGATTTCTCCTAATTTCTAATCCATCTGCTGTTGGTCAACCTTATTTAGTTGTTCAAATTATGTGCTTCCTCACATTCGCTATGTATTTTCGTATTTCGTATATGTACCTATTGTTCTCATCTTTATCTTTGTATGTTCTTTCATTTATTAGTGTATGGATTTCTTTCGTCATCCATGGTTTTGTCATTTTACTGTCTTTCTTTATTTTCGTCCTCTATCCCTGACCTGTTTTTTCTTCATTCCTAAACTCATTTTCTTGTTTCTTCTTGCAATTTCTTTTAGATTTCACTCTTGCTACTATTGAGTTATGATCGGTATCTCCATCTACCATCTCCATCTGGATATGTTTTCCCTTATTGGAATGCATTTCTAAAGCTTCTATTGACTGTTGTGTAATCTATTTTGTTCCGCGATCTGTTTCCAAGGAATGACCATGTGTATATTCTCCGAGGGTGGCGTTTAAACCGCGTGTTCCTCACAATTTCTACCCACCATTCTATTCATCTTGTGCACCTTTCATTTCTGCGACCTCGTCCACACTGTCCAGCAATGTCTTCAAAACTTCCTCCGCCCAGCTTTCCATTGAAATTCCCTAGTACGAGAATCACTGATATGTATTGATGAATTTTCAGTTATATCTTTACCGTGAAAATGTCAGAATTTGTTTCGCGTTTATATGAAACATTAATGGCAACTCAAATTCATGTTTTCTATGGAGTTGATGATTAGTAGGATTAACTAACTCGTTCTGCGCATGTGCAGGATTATATTTTTAGTTTAAAAGTTAATGTTAATCCAGAGTTGTCTCTCATCTTGAGTATATTAGACTTCCTTCTGCTTTTACACATCGTACTTCCGGTCATAAGATTTCTCCTAGGTCCAGTATGTTAAATTCATTCTCTTTCTTCCTCTTTTAATGTATGCGATTCATAAATTGTGTTTTGACTTATCATTATTCACACAACTTATATATTATATATATAAAACTTATATTATATAAAACTTAATATTTTGAAAGATGTATAAGAGGAAGTTTATAAAAAATATTATATTTTTCTTTTATTGTTTACAGAAAAAAGAAAAGGAATACCGAAGGAATGTTCTCTGGGAGACTATGTTTTCTCCTATTTATGATCCTGGCAATTACATCCAACGCCAAAATACCCTCTATGAAAAATTCCACAGACAGATATTTCAACTTTGGGAATACACTCACTTCGTTAGAATCATCCCTTTCTGAATTATCAAACAAAACTTCACATCCATCAGGATATCCTAGACTAAAATCTTCAATAGAAAAAGAAAACTACATCACCTCATATCCAGATTTAATAACAAAGAAAAGTTTGTTATCCCTTAACACTATAAGCACGGACAAAAACATTTCTTCAAGTACTTCAACATCAGCCTTGGATTCCAGCACTTCTCCAACTACCACCACTGAGGACTCTACTCACTCAAGCTCACAAACCTCTTCAACTTACACCAGCTCCTCTTTGGAGCCCACCACTTCTACTTTCCCAAGCTCCTCATCGGATTCAACCACGTCTTCCTTCCAATCCACCACTTCTCCAACTGATTCTTCTGTGGATTCGACTACAGCTAGCTCCAGCACCACTGAGGAAACAACCACCTCTTCAATCTACTCCAGCTCCACCTCTTCCACAGATACCACCTCCTCTATGGAATCAAGTACCTCTTCAACGTCGGACACAACCACTTCTTCAACCTTTTCCACATCATCCTTGGATTCCAGCACTTCTCCAACTACCACCACTGACGATTCTACTGACTCAAGCTCACAAACCTCTTCAACTTACACCAGCTCTTCTTCAGGCTACTCCTCATCCAGTTCCTCTTCCGAACCCACCACTTCTACTTATCCAAGCTCCTCATCCGATTCAACCACCTCCTCCTCCGAAGCCACCACTTCAACTGCTTCATCTAGCTCCAGCACCAGTGAGGAAACAACCATGTCTTCAATCAGCTCTTCCACAGACACCAGCTCCTCTATAGGATCAAGTACCTCTTCAACGTCGGACACAACCACTTCTTCAAGCCTTTCCACATCATCCTTGGATTCCAGCACTTCTCCAACTACCACCACTGAGGACTCTACTGACTCAAGCTCACAAACCTCTTCAACTTACACCAGCTCCTCTTTGGAGCCCACCACTTCTACTTTCCCAAGCTCCTCATCGGATTCAACCACGTCTTCCTTCCAATCCACCACTTCTCCAACTGATTCTTCTGTGGATTCGACTACAGCTAGCTCCAGCACCACTGAGGAAACAACCACCTCTTCAATCTACTCCAGCTCCACCTCTTCCACAGATACCACCTCCTCTATGGAATCAAGTACCTCTTCAACGTCGGACACAACCACTTCTTCAACCTTTTCCACATCATCCTTGGATTCCAGCACTTCTCCAACTACCACCACTGACGATTCTACTGACTCAAGCTCACAAACCTCTTCAACTTACACCAGCTCTTCTTCAGGCTACTCCTCATCCAGTTCCTCTTCCGAACCCACCACTTCTTCTACTTATCCAAGCTCCTCATCCGATTCAACCACCTCCTCCTCCGAAGCCACCACTTCAACTGCTTCATCTAGCTCCAGCACCAGTGAGGAAACAACCATGTCTTCAATCAGCTCTTCCACAGACACCAGCTCCTCTATAGGATCAAGTACCTCTTCAACGTCGGACACAACCACTTCTTCAAGCCTTTCCACATCATCCTTGGATTCCAGCACTTCTCCAACTACCACCACTGAGGACTCTACTGACTCAAGCTCACAAACCTCTTCAACTTACACCAGCTCCTCTTTGGAGCCCACCACTTCTACTTTCCCAAGCTCCTCATCGGATTCAACCACGTCTTCCTTCCAATCCACCACTTCTCCAACTGATTCTTCTGTGGATTCGACTACAGCTAGCTCCAGCACCACTGAGGAAACAACCACCTCTTCAATCTACTCCAGCTCCACCTCTTCCACAGATACCACCTCCTCTATGGAATCAAGTACCTCTTCAACGTCGGACACAACCACTTCTTCAACCTTTTCCACATCATCCTTGGATTCCAGCACTTCTCCAACTACCACCACTGACGATTCTACTGACTCAAGCTCACAAACCTCTTCAACTTACACCAGCTCTTCTTCAGGCTACTCCTCATCCAGTTCCTCTTCCGAACCCACCACTTCTTCTACTTATCCAAGCTCCTCATCCGATTCAACCACCTCCTCCTCCGAAGCCACCACTTCAACTGCTTCATCTAGCTCCAGCACCAGTGAGGAAACAACCATGTCTTCAATCAGCTCTTCCACAGACACCAGCTCCTCTATAGGATCAAGTACCTCTTCAACGTCGGACACAACCACTTCTTCAAGCCTTTCCACATCATCCTTGGATTCCAGCACTTCTCCAACTACCACCACTGAGGACTCTACTCACTCAAGCTCACAAACCTCTTCAACTTACACCAGCTCCTCTTTGGAGCCCACCACTTCTACTTTCCCAAGCTCCTCGTCGGATTCAACCACGTCTTCCTTCCAATCCACCACTTCTCCAACTGATTCTTCTGTGGATTCGACTACAGCTAGCTCCAGCACCACTGAGGAAACAACCACCTCTTCAATCTACTCCAGCTCCACCTCTTCCACAGATACCACCTCCTCTATGGAATCAAGTACCTCTTCAACGTCGGACACAACCACTTCTTCAACCTTTTCCACATCATCCTTGGATTCCAGCACTTCTCCAACTACCACCACTGACGATTCTACTGACTCAAGCTCACAAACCTCTTCAACTTACACCAGCTCTTCTTCAGGCTACTCCTCATCCAGTTCCTCTTCCGAACCCACCACTTCTTCTACTTATCCAAGCTCCTCATCCGATTCAACCACCTCCTCCTCCGAAGCCACCACTTCAACTGCTTCATCTAGCTCCAGCACCAGTGAGGAAACAACCATGTCTTCAATCAGCTCTTCCACAGACACCAGCTCCTCTATAGGATCAAGTACCTCTTCAACGTCGGACACAACCACTTCTTCAAGCCTTTCCACATCATCCTTGGATTCCAGCACTTCTCCAACTACCACCACTGAGGACTCTACTGACTCAAGCTCACAAACCTCTTCAACTTACACCAGCTCCTCTTTGGAGCCCACCACTTCTACTTTCCCAAGCTCCTCATCGGATTCAACCACGTCTTCCTTCCAATCCACCACTTCTCCAACTGATTCTTCTGTGGATTCGACTACAGCTAGCTCCAGCACCACTGAGGAAACAACCACCTCTTCAATCTACTCCAGCTCCACCTCTTCCACAGATACCACCTCCTCTATGGAATCAAGTACCTCTTCAACGTCGGACACAACCACTTCTTCAACCTTTTCCACATCATCCTTGGATTCCAGCACTTCTCCAACTACCACCACTGACGATTCTACTGACTCAAGCTCACAAACCTCTTCAACTTACACCAGCTCTTCTTCAGGCTACTCCTCATCCAGTTCCTCTTCCGAACCCACCACTTCTACTTATCCAAGCTCCTCATCCGATTCAACCACCTCCTCCTCCGAAGCCACCACTTCAACTGCTTCATCTAGCTCCAGCACCAGTGAGGAAACAACCATGTCTTCAATCAGCTCTTCCACAGACACCAGCTCCTCTATAGGATCAAGTACCTCTTCAACGTCGGACACAACCACTTCTTCAAGCCTTTCCACATCATCCTTGGATTCCAGCACTTCTCCAACTACCACCACTGAGGACTCTACTGACTCAAGCTCACAAACCTCTTCAACTTACACCAGCTCCTCTTTGGAGCCCACCACTTCTACTTTCCCAAGCTCCTCATCGGATTCAACCACGTCTTCCTTCCAATCCACCACTTCTCCAACTGATTCTTCTGTGGATTCGACTACAGCTAGCTCCAGCACCACTGAGGAAACAACCACCTCTTCAATCTACTCCAGCTCCACCTCTTCCACAGATACCACCTCCTCTATGGAATCAAGTACCTCTTCAACGTCGGACACAACCACTTCTTCAACCTTTTCCACATCATCCTTGGATTCCAGCACTTCTCCAACTACCACCACTGACGATTCTACTGACTCAAGCTCACAAACCTCTTCAACTTACACCAGCTCTTCTTCAGGCTACTCCTCATCCAGTTCCTCTTCCGAACCCACCACTTCTACTTATCCAAGCTCCTCATCCGATTCAACCACCTCCTCCTCCGAAGCCACCACTTCAACTGCTTCATCTAGCTCCAGCACCAGTGAGGAAACAACCATGTCTTCAATCAGCTCTTCCACAGACACCAGCTCCTCTATAGGATCAAGTACCTCTTCAACGTCGGACACAACCACTTCTTCAAGCCTTTCCACATCATCCTTGGATTCCAGCACTTCTCCAACTACCACCACTGAGGACTCTACTGACTCAAGCTCACAAACCTCTTCAACTTACACCAGCTCCTCTTTGGAGCCCACCACTTCTACTTTCCCAAGCTCCTCATCGGATTCAACCACGTCTTCCTTCCAATCCACCACTTCTCCAACTGATTCTTCTGTGGATTCGACTACAGCTAGCTCCAGCACCACTGAGGAAACAACCACCTCTTCAATCTACTCCAGCTCCACCTCTTCCACAGATACCACCTCCTCTATGGAATCAAGTACCTCTTCAACGTCGGACACAACCACTTCTTCAACCTTTTCCACATCATCCTTGGATTCCAGCACTTCTCCAACTACCACCACTGACGATTCTACTGACTCAAGCTCACAAACCTCTTCAACTTACACCAGCTCTTCTTCAGGCTACTCCTCATCCAGTTCCTCTTCCGAACCCACCACTTCTTCTACTTATCCAAGCTCCTCATCCGATTCAACCACCTCCTCCTCCGAAGCCACCACTTCAACTGCTTCATCTAGCTCCAGCACCAGTGAGGAAACAACCATGTCTTCAATCAGCTCTTCCACAGACACCAGCTCCTCTATAGGATCAAGTACCTCTTCAACTACGGACACAACCACTTCTTCAAGCTTTTCCACATCATCCTTGAATTCAACCACTTCTCCAACTACCACCACTGAGGACTCTACTTACTCAAGCTCTTCCATAGGCTCACAAACCTCTTCAAATTACACTAGCTCTTCTTCAGGCTACTCCTCCAGCTCCTCTTTGGAGCCCACAACTTCTACTTTCCCAAGCTCCTCATCGGATTCAACCACGTCTTCCTTCCAATCCACCACTTCTCCAACTGATTCTTCTGTGGATTCGACTACAGCTAGCTCCAGCACCACTGAGGAAGCAACCATGTCTTCAATCTACTCCAACTCCAGCTCTTCCATAGACACCAGCTCCTCTATAGGATCAAGTACCTCTTCAACTACGAACACAACCACTTCTTCAACCTTTTCCACATCATCCTTGAATTCAACCACTTCTCCAACTACCACCACTGAGGACTCTACTTACTCAAGCTCTTCCATAGGCTCACAAACCTCTTCAACTTACACCAGCTCTTCTTCAGGCTACTCCTTATCCAGTTCCTCTTCCAAACCGACCACTTCTTTTACTTATCCAACCTCCTCATCGCATTCAACCATGTCTTCCTTCAAAGCCACCACTTCAACTGATTCCACTGTGAATTCAACTGCTTCATCTAGTTCCAGCACCAGTGAGGAAACAACCATGTCTTCAATCAGCTCTTCTACAGACACCAGCTCCTCTATAGGATCAAGTACCTCTTCAACTACAGACACAACCACTTCTTCAAGTTTTTCCACATCATCCTTGGATTCAAGCACTTCTCCAACTACCACCACTGACGATTCTACTTACTCAAGCTCTTCAATGGGCTCACAAACCTCTTCAACTTACACCAGCTCTTCTTCAGGATACTCCTCATCCAGTACCTCTTCCGAACCCACCACTTCTTCTACTTATTCAAGCTTCTCATCCAATTCAACCACATCCTCCTCTAATGCCACCACTTCAACTGATTCCTCTGTGAATTCAACTGCTTCATCTAGCTCCAGCACCAGTAAGGAAACAACCATTTCTCCAATCAGCTCTTCCACAGACACCAGCTCCTCTATAGGATCAAGTACCTCTTCAACTCCGGACACAACCATTTCTTCAAGCTTTTCCACATCATCCTTGGATTCAAGCACTTCTCCAACTACCACCACTGACGATTCTACTTACTCAAGCTCTTCCATGGGCTCACAAACCTCTTCAACTTACACCAGCTCTTCTTCAGGATACTCCTCATCCAGTTCCTCTTCCAAACCCACCGCTTCTTCTTATTCAAGCTCCTCATCCGATTCAACCACATCCTCCTCTAAAGCCTCCACTTCAACTGATTCCTCTGTGAATTCAACTGCTTCATCTAGCTCCAGCACCAGTAAGGAAACAACCATTTCTCCAATCAGCTCTTCCACAGACACCAGCTCCTCTATAGGATCAAGTACCTCTTCAACTACGGACACAACCACTTCTTCAAGCTTTTCCACATCATCCTTGGATTCAAGCACTTCTCCAACTACCACCACTGACGATTCTACTTACTCAAGCTCTTCCATGGGCTCACAAACCTCTTCAACTTACACCAGCTCTTCTTCAGGATACTCCTCATCCAGTTCCTCTTCCGAGCCCATCGCTTCTACTTATCCAAGCTCCTCATCCGATTCAACCACATCCTCCTCTAAAGCCTCCACTTCAACTGATTCCTCTGTGAATTCAACTGCTTCATCTAGCTCCAGCACCAGTAAGGAAACAACCATTTCTCCAATCAGCTCTTCCACAGACACCAGCTCCTCTATAGGATCAAGTACCTCTTCAACTACGGACACAACCACTTCTTCAAGCTTTTCCACATCATCCTTGGATTCAAGCACTTCTCCAACTACCACCACTGACGATTCTACTTACTCAAGCTCTTCCATGGGCTCACAAACCTCTTCAACTTACACCAGCTCTTCTTCAGGATACTCCTCATCCAGTTCCTCTTCCAAACCCACCGCTTCTTCTTATTCAAGCTCCTCATCCGATTCAACCACATCCTCCTCTAAAGCCTCCACTTCAACTGATTCCTCTGTGAATTCAACTGCTTCATCTAGCTCCAGCACCAGTAAGGAAACAACCATTTCTCCAATCAGCTCTTCCACAGACACCAGCTCCTCTATAGGATCAAGTACCTCTTCAACTACGGACACAACCATTTCTTCAAGCTTTTCCACATCATCCTTGGATTCAAGCACTTCTCCAACTACCACCACTGACGATTCTACTTACTCAAGCTCTTCCATGGGCTCACAAACCTCTTCAACTTACACCAGCTCTTCTTCAGGATACTCCTCATCCAGTTCCTCTTCCGAGCCCATCGCTTCTACTTATCCAAGCTCCTCATCCGATTCAACCACATCCTCCTCTAATGCCACCACTTCAACTGATTCCTCTGTGAATTCAACTGCTTCATCTAGCTCCAGCACCAGTGAGGAAGGAACAACCATGTCTTCAATCAGCTCTTCTCCAGACACCAGCTCCTCTATAGGATCAAGTACCTTTACAATTACGGACACAATTTCTTCAACCTTTTCCATGTCATCCTTGAATTCAACCACTTCTCCAACTACCACCACTGAGGACTCTACTTACTCAAGCTCTTCCATAGGCTCACAAACCTCTTCAACTTACACCAGCTCTTCTTCAGGATACTCCTCATCCAGTTCCTCTTCCGAGCCCATCGCTTCTACTTATCCAAGCTCCTCATCCGATTCAACCACATCCTCCTCTAATGCCACCACTTCAACTGATTCCTCTGTGAATTCAACTGCTTCATCTAGCTCCAGCACCAGTAAGGAAACAACCATTTCTCCAATCAGCTCTTCCACAGACACCAGCTCCTCTATAGGATCAAGTACCTCTTCAACTACGGACACAACCACTTCTTCAACCTTTTCCACATCATCCTTGGATTCAAGCACTTCTCCAACTACCACCACTGACGATTCTACTTACTCAAGCTCTTCCATGGGCTCACAAACCTCTTCAACTTACACCAGCTCTTCTTCAGGATACTCCTCATCCAGTTCCTCTTCCGAACCCACCGCTTCTTCTACTTATTCAAGCTCCTCATCCGATTCAACCACATCCTCCTCTAAAGCCTCCACTTCAACTGATTCGTCTATGAATTCAACTGCTTCATCTAGCTCCAGCACCAGTGAGGAAGCAACCATTTCTCCAATCAGCTCTTCCACAGACACCAGCTCCTCTATAGGATCAAGTACCTCTTCAACTACGGACACAACCATTTCTTCAAGCTTTTCCACATCATCCTTGGATTCAAGCACTTCTCCAACTACCACCACTGACGATTCTACTTACTCAAGCTCTTCCATGGGCTCACAAACCTCTTCAACTTACACCAGCTCTTCTTCAGGCTACTCCTCATCCAGTTCCTCTTCCGAGCCCATCGCTTCTACTTATCCAAGCTCCTCATCCGATTCAACCACATCCTCCTCTAATGCCACCACTTCAACTGATTCCTCTGTGAATTCAACTGCTTCATCTAGCTCCAGCACCAGTAAGGAAACAACCATTTCTCCAATCAGCTCTTCTACAGACACCAGCTCCTCTATAGGATCAAGTGCCTCTTCAACTACGGACACAACCATTCCTTCAAGCTTTTCCACATCATCCTTGGATTCAAGCACTTCTCCAACTACCACCACTGACGATTATACTTACTCAAGCTCTTCCATGGGCTCACAAACCTCTTCAACTTACACCAGCTCTTCTTCAGGATACTCCTCATCCAGTTCCTCTTCCGAACCCACCGCTTCTTCTACTTATTCAAGCTCCTCATCCGATTCAACCACATCCTCCTCTAAAGCCTCCACTTCAACTGATTCCTCTGTGAATTCAACTGCTTCATCTAGCTCCAGCACCAGTAAGGAAACAACCATTTCTCCAATCAGCTCTTCCACAGACACCAGCTCCTCTATAGGATCAAGTACCTCTTCAACTACGGACACAACCATTTCTTCAAGCTTTTCCACATCATCCTTGGATTCGAGCACTTCTCCAACTACCACCACTGGCGATTCTACTGACTCAAGCTCTTCCATAGGCTCACAAACCTCTTCAACTTACACCAGCTCTTCTTCAGGATACTCCTCATCCAGTTCCTCTTCCGAGCCCATCGCTTCTACTTATCCAAGCTCCTCATCCGATTCAACCACATCCTCCTCTAATGCCACCACTTCAACTGATTCCTCTGTGAATTCAACTGCTTCATCTAGATCCAGCACCAGTAAGGAAACAACCATTTCTCCAATCAGCTCTTCCACAGACACCAGCTCCTCTATAAGATCAAGTACCTCTTCAACTACGGACACAACCACTTCTTCAACCTTTTCCACATCATCCTTGGATTCAAGCACTTCTCCAACTACCACCACTGACGATTCTACTTACTCAAGCTCTTCCATAGGCTCACAAACCTCTTCAACTTACACCAGCCCTTCTTCAGGATACTCCTCATCCAGTTCCTCTTCCGAACCCACCGCTTCTTCTACTTATTCAAGCTCCTCATCCGATTCAACCACATCCTCCTCTAAAGCCACCACTTCAACTGATTTCTCTGTGAATTCAACTGCTTCATCTAGCTCCAGCACCAGTGAGGACGCAACCATGTCTTCAATCAGCTCTTCCACAGACACCAGGTCCTCTATAGGATCAAGTACCTCTTCAACGTCGGACACAACCACTTCTTCAACCTTTTCCACATCATCCTTGGATTCAAGCACTTCTCCACCTACCACCACTGACGATTCTACTTACTCAAGCTCTTCCATGGGCTCACAAACCTCCTCAACTTACACCAGCTCTTCTTCAGGATACTCCTCATCCAGTTCCTCTTCCGAACCCATCGCTCCTTCTACTTATTCAAGCTCCTCATCCGATTCAACCACATCCTCCTCTAAAGCCACCACTTCAACTGATTTCTCTGTGAATTCAACTGCTTCACCTAGCTCCAGCACCAGTGAGGAAGCAACCATGTCTTCAATCAGCTCTTCTACAGAAACCAGCTCCTCTATAGGATCAAGTACCTCTTCAACTACGGACACAACCATTTCTTCAAGCTTTTCCACATCATCCTTGGATTCAAGCACTTCTCCAACTACCACCACTGACGATTCTACTTACTCAAGCTCTTCCATGGGCTCACAAACCTCTTCAACTTACACCAGCTCTTCTTCAGGATACTCCTCATCCAGTTCCTCTTCCGAGCCCATCGCTTCTACTTATCCAAGCTCCTCATCCGATTCAACCACATCCTCCTCTAATGCCACCACTTCAACTGATTCCTCTGTGAATTCAACTGCTTCATCTAGCTCCAGCACCAGTAAGGAAACAACCATTTCTCCAATCAGCTCTTCCACAGACACCAGCTCCTCTATAGGATTAAGTACCTCTTCAACTACGGACACAACCATTTCTTCAAGCTTTTCCACATCATCCTTGGATTCAAGCACTTCTCCAACTACCACCACTGACGATTATACTTACTCAAGCTCTTCCATGGGCTCACAAACCTCTTCAACTTACACCAGCTCTTCTTCAGGCTACTCCTCCTCCAGCTCCTCTTTGGAGCCCACAATTTCTACTTTCCCAAGCTCCTCATCAGATTCAACCACGTCCTCCTCCGAAGCCACCACTTCAACTGATTCCTCTGTGGATTCAACTGCTTCATCTAGCTCCAAAACCAGTGAGGAAACAACCATGTCTTCAATCAGCTCTTCTCCAGACACCAGCTCCTCTATAGGATCAAGTACCTCTTCAACTACGAACACAACCACTTCTTCAAGCTTTTCCACATCATCCTTGAATTCAACCA
>NC_091552.1:11188455-11190955 GCF_042767895.1 Penaeus vannamei
GCAGAAGATATTGAAATATGCTGTATTCTCAATTGTCATATTATGTATATATAATTTTTTTTTTCATTTGTTTAATAATTAACTATATATATATATATATATATATATATATATATATATATATATATATATATATATATATATTTATTTATTTATTTATACATACATACGCACACACGCACACACACACACACACACACACACACACATATATATACATATATATATACATATATATATATATATATATATATATATATATATATATATATATATATATATATGTATATATATATATATACTTGCACACAAATATTTTATGTTACAGTAAGTGAAGTACGGATCGGCTTATCGTTGCTACAATCGTTATTACTACTATCAATGATTATTGTTAGTGTTAGGTTTTATAACGACCATCACACATTTGTTAAGATTATAGAAATACTAATTTTCAATGTTTGGAGTATTATTACTTCAAACATAGCTCTCCATTTTATCGAATAAAGATACTGGCCTGTTCATCAAGTTTTCTTTTCACAAACATTTGAAAAAACTCAAGATCATATTTGAAAAGGAGAAAAGAAATTGATTTTAAAAAATCTAATCAACGAGTTTACATAAGTTACCGTGACAAAATTTTGTCAATTTCGTTCTCTCTGGACACAACATAATCTTTTTAAGGTAGAACTACGCTATTACATTATTATGAAATATTGTGGAAATGCATATTTACCTATCTATCGATTTTTTTTCTATCAACACCCGTAAATGTTACACCCTTATGTAAGAGCAGCAACAAACAAAATTATAGACCAGTTTCGTTAACTAGGACATTATGCAAGCAGCTAGAAAGAATAATTAACCTGATATAATGTGACCTGGCCTGATCTGATCTAACCGGATCTGATGTGAACTGACTTGATCTGACATGATGTGATCTGATCTGACCTGATCTGTTGTAGTCTGATCTGACCTTATGTGATCTGATCTGACCTGATCTGTTGAAGTCTGATCTGACCTTATGTGATATGACATCTGATGTGATCTATCTAATGTCACCTGATCTGATGTGAATTGATGTAATCTTACCTGATCTGTAGTGATCTGACCTGATCTGATGTTATCTGATCTGATCTGATGTGATCTGACCTGATCTGTAGTGATCTGATCTGATCTGATGTAATCTGACTTGATCTGATGTGATCTGACCTGATCTGTAGTGATCTGACCTGATCTGATGTGATCTGACCTGATCTGATGTGATCTGTAGTGACCTGACCTGATCTGTAGTGATCTGACCTGATCTAATGTGATTGGCCTGATCTGATGTGATCTGACCTGATCTGTAGTGATCTGACCTGATCTGATGTGATCTGGCCTGATCTATAGTGATCTGACCTGATCTGATGTGATCTGACCTGATCTGTAGTGATCTGACCTGATCTGATGTGATCTGACCTGATCTGATGTGATCTGACCTGATCTGATGTGATCTGACCTGATCTGGCCTGATCTGATGTTATCTGACCTGATCTGACCTGATCTGATGTTATCTGACCGTATTTTATGTGACCTGATGTGATGTGATTTGAGCAGAGCGGATGTAATCTGACCTGATCTCATATGATTGTTGTGTGATTTAACCTTATCTGATGTTATATAAACTGATCTGATGTCACCTGATCTGATCTGATGTGATCTGACCTGATCTGATGTTATCTGACCTGATCTGATGTAATCTGACTTGACTTGTAATCTGGCCCGAGCTAACGTAATCTGGTCGTATTCCATATGGCCTCTCCTGATCTGATCTGACCTATTTGAAGTAATATGACATGTAATCTAATGTAATCTGCCCTGATCTGACCTGACCCGATGTAATATGATGTGATCTGACCTATTTGATGAGACCTGACCTGATCTGACATGATTTGACCTGATCTGAAGCAATCTGACCAGATCTGATTTGATGTGGTCTGACCAAATATGATGTGATGTCATCTTACCAATGTGATCTGATTTGATCTGACCTGATCTGATGTGATTTGAGCTGACCGATGTGATCTGTTGTGATCTGAGTTAATGTGATTTAATCTGACCTAATATATGATTTGATGTAACCTGACCTGATCTAGTGTGATTTGATCTTACCGATGATATATGTTGTGATATGACCTGATCTGATGTGATCTGACCTGACATGGTGTGATCTAACCTAATCTGATGTAATCTGATGTAACCTGGCCATATTTGGTGTGACTTGATCTGATGTAATATGACCTGGCCTGATCTGATGTGATCTCATGTAGTCTGACCTAATATAATTTGATCTGATCTGACGTTATCTCACCTGACCTGATGTAATATCAACTGATCTGATTTTACCTGACCTCATCTGATGTGATCTGACCTGGCCGATTTAATATGTTGTGGTCTGACATGACGTGATTTAATCTTATCTGATCTAATATGATTTGATGTGACCTGATCGAATGTGATC
>NC_091552.1:11200955-11213455 GCF_042767895.1 Penaeus vannamei
TGCTGTGGTTACTGCTACTATTTTTTCTAACCCTTTGGGAACCGTGCTCAGCGTATCACAATACTCTTAAACCTGTAAAAAAAAAAAAAAAAATGAATATGTAAAAAAAAATAAAATATATATATATATAAAAAAATAATAGACAAATAAAAAATAACAATATAAAAAATATTCACTACTCTTCCAACTGTACCACTCATACCCCCCCCCCCCTCGCCCCCCCCTCTCTTCCTCATCCTAAAATGGAAATCGACGCGGAAGGGTTAACCGGCATTACCCTATCTCAATTCGTTCCCCTTAAGGGATTTTGTCCTTACCCCCTCCCCCCCCCCCCCCTTAAGAAGCAGGGGATCAGCGTATCACTCAGACGGTAGTTCAACCCCCCCCCCTCCCCTCCCTCCCCTCCCTCCTCCTCCAAGTGGCTCCGTGTGGGGGGGGGGGGGTACGGGCGGGTCTCGGAATGGTCAATGGGTTGCCGGTATATTATTGTTATTAAAATGATGATCATTATTATCATTATTGATGTTATTATCCTTATCATAATTATTACTATTATCATTATCATCATTGTCGTTGTTGTCGCTTTTGTTGTTATTATTGGTATTGCTATTATTATTGTTATCATTATCATCATCATTATTAGTATTTATATCATTATTATTTCTCATAACTTTATTATTATCACCATCATTCTTTATTTATGTTATTACAATGATTATCATCATTATTGTTATTATTATTATTATCATCATTATCACCATTATCATCATTACTATCACTGCCATAATTACTGTTATTATGACTATCATTATTACGAAAAAATATCATTATCATTAAAATAATCATTATCACAACGATCACGATCAACATAGCCACCGCCGTCATCCTCGTCAGCGTTATCATCATCCTAATTAGTGAAGTAATTTAAGGCAGTAATTACCGCATAACGCAATCCACGTCCCTTTTTCACTTCGATGTTTCAAGATTCTACGACTATTATGAAATCGTAAACTGAATGTTATGTAATGAGATCGCGTGTTCAACACTGGATGTAAAATCATGACGCAATCGCCAGTATTGATTCGGGAAAACAATAAAACAGCAAGTGATTTATAACGAAGGCTTGGTAGGGGAGGGGGAGGGGGGGGGGGAAGGGGGATCCTGATCAATGTTTGATATGTGCTTGACAGGTCTGGGAGAAGTGCAATTGTGTGGTGGTCTGATACAGGGGGTTATGCGGCAACGTAGGCGCATAATGAATAATAACATTGCTTATAGAACGGCCAAAGAAAGATAATCATGATGATATTCTTTGTTATTAATCAGGGTCATCCCTAGTATTATCTCAGTGGTCTCATTTAGCTTCCTCGTATGCTGAGCGAAAAACGAGATCCGGTTATGTATAGTTGCTTGGCCCTTACCCATACCGGCTCTGGATAACCCTCCGCTGTTGCCCAAGGGTTGTGCTGCCTTCTCCTTCCCCGTTTCAGGGTGGGCGTCAGAGCACCACGTTTTCTCGTCATCTTCTAAGCTCCATTCTCCCCCATTAGGGTATGTTACTATTTCGTAATCTTCTGATAGTTTTCTTTGAAGCAAAAGAAAGAGAGATGGTATAACATTTTAGGAATAATGATAGACTGATATATTCCAAAATATACAGGCCAGTGGAAACCAAATAGACATAGAAATAAGACTGGTGACCTGAACAGGCCTATAAAATGCGCTTGTGCCAATTGCAAACAAAAGCTAAGACACGTCATTTGTTTTCGCTGAAGTGTGCGGAGCGAATCCGGATTTATTACCTCCTTATTAAAGAAGTAAACAAATGACAAATGCATTTTTATTTAAAGAAGTGAAAATAGGACAAATGCAAATTCTATGCAGAGTAATGAAAATCGTCAACTAACAAATGCCTACAGAGGTACAATTAACATAAGTGTGTTTTGAGTTCACATGTAACCTTGTTGACTGAGAACACCTGTATGTCCGTGTTTACTTCGAACACCGCTCATCATTTCATAAAGCTTTATAATCATCTTTGTGTTTCATTTAAAAACTACACTTTTTTGTAATTTTTGTTTAACAAGGTATAATTTTTTAGGTAAATTTATTCGCATTTACATTTATGCAAAATTTAAGAACTGTAAATCCACTATGATCTTCAGAACTCTATCTATCAGAGCGAAGGAAACGAAGCATATCGTCCTCATCGTTATTAACATTATCAACATCATTATTATCATTGTTTATATGTTTCTATGCACACTGAACTGTAGATACCTCCTTCGTGTTACGTATCATGAAGTCAACATCAAAGACCTTTCTGAGGATTCGTGCAGAGTTCAGTAAAAGGATTTTGTGTATTTCATCCAAACTCGACTAAATCCCAATGTCATTCTGTTGCATTTTGATCTTTGATACAGCTGGACTGGTGACTTGGAACCAATTACCCGAAAATGTAAGAAATATTTCCAACCAAAAGACATTTAAGACAAAAGTGAAAGAACATCTACTGAAATATCAATGACATCAGGCGCATAAACATCAAGCCCAGCACGATATTTCAATCACATATGGTATTATTGTTATGTGTAATTTTGTTCCACAAGTATTGTATAATATCTATGTTCATAGCACCCTATTGCATTGTGTAAACACCTTATATGTAAAGAGAATACCCATTGTAATTAATGGAATATAGTATTTGAATTTGAATTTGAATTTGAACTTTAGTAAACTAAATACGGTAGGACTTTTGTGTTCCACGACGTCTAGTTTTCTGGTGATTTCTCGATACTTGTCTATTTCTCCTCTCTTTCTGTTCCATTCCATTATCATACGCAGCAGCACAATCAGTGATTTTACACGCCTTTTTTCTATTATAATCACATCAAGCTTTCTTGCTCTAATTTTGTAGCCAAGTTTGGATGGAAAAAATCCCTTATCTTGCTTTTTTTTTGTCACTATCTGTCACGCAAGTCTTTTCCTGCTGATATAATCTTTCAGGGATTTTGATGTTAAGCTTTCTACAGATTGCTTAGTCAAGAGAACTTCCCTTGTAGTCCCTTTGTGCTGAATTTGCGCACTCGTGTACGATACTGGGTAAAGATTTCATTAACTACTCGACATACCCTATATTTACTTTTAGGATTGGTTAAATCTGCTCATTTTGGTTGATATTAAAAAAATTATTATGAATCTTTCCCCTCAACTAATAACATTGATATTCTCTTATCCGTGCATTAATTTGCTTTTTTCTGCTTTTCTTTTCTCATCATATTCAACATCATTAATGTCATTGTTATTACGCCGTTATTAGCACAGAAATGAGAACAGCAGCAATAATGAAAAAACAACAACACTCCCTCTCTTTTACGTAAATTTTTCAGTTTTCTTTCTTTCTTTTGTTTTTGTGTTTGTTTTTCTTTCGATTTTTTCTTATATGTTTTTTGGTTCTGCAGATAGCGACCATGCGTCCAAAAGCGAGATGGGGAACCGCCGTATTCATAACCCTAATGGTGGTTATAGGAACCCACGGAACCTGCGCACAGTCAGGTACGACTCTGTTATCATGTTATTAATATTATCTCTCTCTGTTACCATTTTCAGTCTTCTTTTCTCATTTTTTTTCCTTTTCTTATTCTCCCTCCCTTTCACATTTTCGTACTTTTATTTTCTTTTTCTTTTTTCTCTTTTTCTCCCTCCCTTTCACATTTTCGTACTTTTATTTTCTTCTCTTTTTTCTCTTTTTCTCCCTCCCTTTCACATTTTCTTATTTTTTCTTTCTTTCTCTCCCTCCCTTTTACATTTGCTTACTTTCATTTTCTCATTTTTTCTTTCTTTCTCTCCCTCCCTTTCACATTTTCTTACTTTAATTTTCTCATTTTTTCTTTCTTTCTCTCCCTCCCTTTCACATTTTCTTACTTTCATTTTCTTTTTTTTCGATTTCTTTCTTCATCATCACCTACTTTTTCTTATTCACCTTCTTTGTATGCGTTGTTTGTGTAGTTTGCATGTGCGAGTCAGAAATTCATTATGATAGAAGTAATGGTTTGACAGCATATATGAAGCAGCTCATGAGATATAACGTTTATGATGTATTTCGTTCACTGTAAATCGGAATCGTCCATTTGCAGAAGACATGTCCGAAGAACAGCTGTTGACCGAAATCAAACGAGTCCTGGAGAATATCAACTTTTCCCTTAACGAACTCATGGATGTAGTACGACCCACAACTACTGCCGGTCCTGGTACTACTGCTGGTCCTGGTACTACTGCTGGTCCTGGTACTACTGCTGGTCCTGGTACTACTGCTGGTCCTGGTACAACTGCTGGTCCTGGTACTACTGCTGGTCCTGGTACAACTGCTGGTCCTGGTACAACTGCTGGTCCTGGTACAACTGCTGGTCCTGGTACTACTGCTGGTCCTGGTACTACTGCTGGTCCTGGTACAACTGCTGGTCCTGGTACTACTGCTGGTCCTGGTACTACTGCTGGTCCTGGTACAACTGCTGGTCCTGGTACAACTGCTGGTCCTGGTACTACTGCTGGTCCTGGTACTACTGCTGGTCCTGGTACAACTGCTGGTCCTGGTACAACTGCTGGTCCTGGTACTACTGCTGGTCCTGGTACTACTGCTGGTCCTGGTACTACTGCTGGTCCTGGTACTACTGCCAGTCCTGGTACTACTGCTGGTCCTGGTACTACTGCTGGTCCTGGTACTACTGCTGGTCCTGGTACTACTGCTGGTCCTGGTACAACTGCTGGTCCTGGTACAACTGCTGGTCCTGGTACTACTGCTGGTCCTGGTACTACTGCTGGTCCTGGTACTACTGCTGGTCCTGGTACTACTGCTGGTCCTGGTACTACTGCTGGTCCTGGTACTACTGCTGGTCCTGGTACTACTGCCAGTCCTGGTACTACTGCTGGTCCTGGTACTACTGCCGGTCCTGGTACTACTGCTGGTCCTGGTACTACTGCCAGTCCTGGTACTACTGCTGGTCCTGGTACTACTGCCAGTTCAGGTACTACTGTTGGTCCTGGCACTACTGCCGGTCCTGGTACTACTACCAGTCCTGGTACTACTGCCAGTCCTGGTACTACTGCTGGTCCTGGTACTACTGCCAGTCCTGGTACTACTGCTGGTCCTGGTACTACTCATTCCCCGACCCCAAGCAGTCCGACTCCCACTTCCATAACCACAACTGCTCCATCCACCACAACTGCTCCATCCACCACAACTTCTGCTGCTACTACAACTGCTCCATCCACCACAACTTCCGCTGCTACCACAACTGCTCCATCCACCACAACTTCTGCTGCTACCACAACTGCTCCATCCACCACAACTTCCGCTGCTACCACAACTGCTCCATCCACCACAACTTCTGCTGCTACCACAACTTCTGCTGCTACCACAACTGCTCCATCCACCACAACTGCTCCATCCACCACAACTGCTCCATCCACCACAACTGCTCCATCCACCACAACTGCTCCATCCACCACAACTGCTCCATCCACCACTACTTCTGCTGCTACCACAACTGCTCCATCCACCACAACTGCTCCATCCACCACAACTCCCGCTGCTACCACAACTGCTTCACCCACCACAACTGCTTCACCCACCACAACTGCTCCATCCACCACAACTTCCGCTTCTACCACAACTGTTCCATCCACCACAACTTCTGCTGCTACCACAACTGCTCCATCCACCACAACTTCTGCTGCTACCACAACTGCTTCATCCACCACAACTTCCGCTGCTACCACAACTGCTCCATCCACCACAACTGCTCCATCCACCACAACTTCCGCTGCTACCACAACTGCTTCACCCACCACAACTGCTTCACCCACCACAACTGCTCCATCCACCACAACTTCCGCTGCTACCACAACTGCTCCATCCACCACAACTTCTGCTGCTACCACAACTGCTCCATCCACCACAACTTCTGCTGCTACCACAACTGCTCCATCCACCACAACTTCTGCTGCTACCACAACTGCTCCATCCACCACAACTTCCGCTGCTACCACAACTGCTCCATCCACCACAACTGCTCCATCCACCACAACTGCTCCATCCACCACAACTTCTGCTGCTACCACAACTGCTCCATCCACCACAACTTCCGCTGCTACCACAACTGCTCCATCCACCACAACTTCCGCTGCTACCACAACTGCTCCACCCACCACAACTGCTCCATCCACCACAACTTCTGCTGCTACCACAACTGCTTCACCCACCACAACTGCTTCACCCACCACAACTGCTCCATCCACCACAACTTCTGCTGCTACCACAACTGCTCCATCCACCACAACTGCTCCATCCACCACAACTGCTCCATCCACCACAACTGCTCCATCCACCACAACTTCCGCTGCCACCACAACTTCTGCTGCTACCACAACTGCTCCATCCACCACAACTGCTGCTGCTACCACAACTGCTCCACCCACCACAAGTTCTCCAAACAGCCCAACACCAGTGTCCACAACCTTCTACCGCCTAGCACTTGGACGCCAGAGGTCAGCCGATGATGACCTCTGCACGGTGACGGAACAAAATGACCTTTGCCAGCGCCTCCAGGATGTACTCGCAAACATTGAGGATTCGACGACGGAGATTGACAGCGGCAACGTGACTCAGCAGTCCCTTGAAAGACTCGAGAACGACTCGAAGGAGTTGGAGGAAGTGGTCGACGAAGTCAAGAACGATAAGGATTTCGTGTATAACGAGGCTGCGCTGGTTGAGAAGATCAGTAAGGTGGAAAATGTGAGTTTTTTTTCTTTTTTATCTTATATTCTTTTCTCTTCGTATTTTACTGTTTTATTTTCTTTCTACCTTCCTCCTTTTCATCATTATCTTATTTATCATTTTTTTAAAATCTATTAATGTTATTTTACTTCTTATTTGTACTTCTGCTTTTCTGCTTCTCTATCTTCTCCTCCCTTGCTCTTCTTCTTTTTTTTTTTCTTTTTTTTTACTTCTTTTTCTTTGTTGATAAGAGGAGAGAAGAGGAGAACGTGAGGGCAGAAAAAGGGGGTAGGACATGAACAGAGAAAGAGACAAAGAGAGAAAGGGAAAAGAGTCAAACAGACATAGACCGAGAGAGAAAGAGAAAGAGAGAGACAGAGAGATTGACATATATATATATATATATATATATATATATATATATATATTTATATATATATATATATATATATATATATATATATATATATATATATATATATATATATATATATATATATATATATAGAGAGAGAGAGAGAGAGAGAGAGAGAGAGAGAGAGAGAGAGAGAGAAATAGATAGATAGAGAGAAAAAAAATAGATAGATAGATAGAGAGAGAGAGACTGTCAGACAGAGAAAAAACAGAGACAAGACAACCACCAACAGTCAAGCTTTAACTCTACCCTCCCCCCCCTTTCCATTCCCCACAACAGACCACAACCGAAGCCCTCAAGCACACGGAAGACAAGCTGGCAAAACTGCATGATAATGGAGATTACACTCTCGTGATCGTCTTGGGTGTCCTGGGTTCCTTGGTGGTTCTCAGTCTCTTCGCCGCTCTGGGTTTCGTTCTCTACCGAAGAAACCGTATGAAGAAAACACATCAAAAGGTTTGTACTTTTTTTTATTGATGTTTATGTTTTGTGTTTATGTGTTCATTTGTTTTTGAACGTTTCGGATAGGCTTCTGACAAACAAACAAGCAAATTCTTGGAGAAAGGTGATGAAAAGTATCATGCTTATCACCATTATAATCATCTTTATTTCTGTTATTTTTGTCGTTATAATTCTTATCATTATCATGATTACTCTTACCATTTTTATATCCATCCATCTCCTTATTATTATTTTTCTTACAATCTTATAAATATTTCCCTTTTGCTTTTCTTACCACTTTATCAATCGCTCTCTCTCACTGTAATGAAAATAAAAAAGAAAAGAAAACAAAAAAGACAAAAAATTTATACAATATTTTATTTTCTTTTTTTTTATCTTTTTTCGATTTCTGACACGGAAGATCTGACAAATGAAGTAAATAAATACATAACAATAATCAAATCGTATGAAGCCCCACTAACTCATTCATTCGGTTATTTGTTTTTTTTTTATTTTCAGCAACGCTTTAGGCCTATGCTATATGACTCATTCATATCTCTTAATTCTTGTATTTATCTGAAGGTCATCGCCACTGGTTCGTCTTTATCTGTGATGATATCCATCCTGGGTATCTTGTGAGTGAGAGTAGAGAGAGAGAGAGAGATAGAAAGAGAGAGAGAGAGAGAGAGAGAGAGAGAGAGAGAGAGAGAGTAGAGAGAGAGAGAGAGATAGAAAGATTTATAAGAAGACAGATAAAGGGGAGAGAGAGAGATAGAGAGAGAGAGAGAGAGAGAGAGAGAGAGAGAGAGAGAGAGAGAGAGAGAGAGAGAGAGAGAGAGAGAGAGAGAGAGAAAGAGAAAGAGAGAGAGAGAGAGAGAGAGAGAGAGAGAGAGAATGAGAGAGAGAGAGAATGAGAGAGAGAGAGAGAGAGAGAGAAAGAGAGAGAGAGAGAGAGAGAGTAGGAGAAAGGTGGAGAGACAAGGAGAGAGAGCGAAAAGGTGAGAGAGAAAGAGAGTAGAGAGAAGAAAGGAGGAAAAGGGAGAGCTAGGAAAGAGAAAGAAAAAGAAAAAAAAAGTAGAGAGAGAAAAAGGACGAAAGAGAGAAAAAGAGAACGAAAGAGAGTAAGAGAAAAGAAAGAGACAGACCTATCTTTTCATATGCATAAACAGGCACTTCAAGTTTTTCTCTTAACAAGCATATAAACACGTCATTTTTCACATATCCTGCAGAATTGCCCCTTTTTTTATTTTGAAAAGTATACAAGATTTTTTCTTAGTAATTTCGTAGAATCAAACATGTAACTGCTAGACTTCAACTTATAATGACCTTGTTATTGTAATTATGGTCGTCATTAGTATCACTGTTGTCATCATTATTATTATTATCATTAGTACCGTTACTCTTATTAGACATAGTGTTATTATCATTATTATCATTACTTTTGTCATTATGATTATTATCAATGATATTATTATTATTTTCATTAATATTAGTAAAATCATCTTTATTTTTATCATCATTGTAGCTATCATCATTACTATGATAATTATTAATATCATTATTATTATCATCATTCTCCAGGTAATTGGCGAAGAGATACCTGTTCAGAATTTCCTGCTCAGTGGCCAAGATAACACTGGTTATCAACACGATGAGCCTAGAACACGCCCGCCGACCGCTGACCCCCGCCCACACACCCGGAGAGACGAGAAGGAGGCCTCCACGCCCACCGCAAGCCCGCACAGGCAACAGTCTCGACGCCCGTACTCCGCCGAGAGACCAACCACCAGTCTCGATAGACGCCCACAGTACCCTCCCGCATACGCCACTGCCGAGACGAGCTCAGACAGGAACGCCCGCCGCCCGTACACCAGCCCCGACCGCCCTTACACCAGCCCTGACCGCCCGTACACCAGCCCCGACCGCCCGTACACCAGCCCCGACAGGTACGCCCGCCAGCCGCCTGCTCAAAGAGGATACGACTCGAGTCCAGACAGGTACGGGAGACGGAAGAACGACCCCGTGAGAAGAGACGAGGACAGGTACGACCCCGTGAGAAGAGACGAGGACAGGTACGACCCCTACTCCCTCGACCGACCAGGTGTCCAAAAGAAGACTTACGTCGGAAAACTGCGAAGAATTGAACCCTGAATCGTGGAAATTAAATCCGAGGTTTAAAGAGAAATGTATAATGTATTTGTAATAGTTAAAGGATATGTGCGAATTCTTATTTTATTTGTCTAGTTTATACACATGTATGATATACACATACACTATGTATATCTGTTTTAAGAGTAAGTGTATGTGTACATGTATTCGCTAATGGAGAGTTCCCTTTGTGTTGGCGTACAAACATGATTATAGAAGCTCCATAAACATGTATTTTCCAAGAAAAGCATTTTTATTTGAATGGATTTTATATTGCTTTATTATAAATGATAAGTGACAAAAGATATAAACGGGAACGTCCTCGAATTCCCTTATAAATATTGTTCCTTATATTGTTTCCTATCGCATGTTTCGTTAGCAGATAGAGGAAATTTGCTCATGGAATATTAAGGATGGCAATATGATAGAAACACACATTTTATACTTACATAATGATACAATATATATAATATACCGTAGATATGTATTGCATTTTTTAAAAATGCACATACATTGATGGAAACAAAGTGTGATATATCTATATATAAAATACTTTAAGAATTATTCTGCTGTCGCAGTCAGATTGTTTTTTCCTTAAAAAAAAAAAGAAAAAAAAAGAAAAAAAAATCTTGTACTCTACACATCTGACTGTAAAGGGAAAAGTCATGTCTTCAAATTGGTGCCGGAAATGTTAAAACTAGCAGATAAATAAACTCTTTGTATATACGTTTTCACATTCAAATACTTTTACATTTCTAAATGACTTTTGAGTGGATTCATACCTTTTGCTAAGTGGCATAATATGCATTACCCTATTTCAACATGCGTTGATTCTCTCCTACAATGATAAACAAAACTGCAGATATGCTGACAAATATATAGATTATATTTTCACATAGCAAGTATATGACTCCACATATCACTTGAATAATTTTAGAGATACATAATATAAATGTTATATCCATTCTAGTTGTTTCTCATTCACCAAGCTTTTGCATGGATCATTCTAGATAATCTTCTTTATTGACTCATGAAGTATCATGTTTGTTTCATTGGTAGAAATAATAATAATGGTAATGATATATTTTCAAGGTTACTTACTGCAACTGTGTTTGTTCTAAAGTGATTACCTGAATATATATACTGTCAAAATATTCTTAACAAGAATTAACCATATCAGTAATACAAACCATAAAGAATAGAGGACCTCGCAGAACACCACGAGGAACTCCTGATTTTCAAATTTGAATATTTTTGCAAGCGATTGGTAATAGACAGAGTTGTGAGAGAGGTCCTTTTACACTCGTCCTTCTCAGCTTCTGGATTATGCAGTCAAAAGGCTTTAAAGGACCAGGAACACATCGAAAGTGTATGGAAGTTGTCCATATATGCAGCAAACGTACAACGGGCAGTCATAAAGCCATTATAAATGAAGGTATACAGGAAGAGAATATATTATATAGGCTGCTTGCATAAGGCCAATCACTCCCCAAAATAGATTTCAACTTGCAGAAATAGTGAAATGTTCTACTGACGATACCCTTTATCAAATATTAAGTAACATTTGATAAACAGGTTAATCCAAAAGCTATAGAGGAGACTAGAAATGCTACACTTTGTAAAGAAGAAGAAAAGATTCAAGATGAACTTAAAATATTCCAAAATGTCTAATCTAATGACTGTATAGCAACAAAACTGAATATCAAAGATGGTGATACAGTAAGTAATCATTCTCTCAAGCTTTTTAAAAAAGCCTTTGCTCATGCCATAAGTACACCTATTAAAACAAGACACTTTTCATCGAGGTTATGGGCATTATGAGAATAAACAAATGTAGACTGGTTTCAGTTCTTCTTACACTTAATGAAAAATATCGAAGCTTGTTTTACCCCGTAATTTTCTGCTCTCGGGACTCCTAAATCAAGATTGCCGATGGAACTGATACTCAGATCTCATCTCACAAGAAACAACGGCCACAATCGTTGAAGTTGGATTTCCTGAAAAAAAAAACAATAAACAATTTGGAAAACTTACAATGGCTATCAGTCAGGTGTCTCTCTCTCTCCATCTCCCTCTCTATCTTTCTCTCTCTCTCCATCTCCATCTCTATCTTTCTCTCTTCCTCTCTCTCTCTCTCTCTCTCTCTCTCTCTCTCTCTCTCTCTCTCTCTCTCTCTCTCTCTCTATATATATATATATATATATATATATATATATATATATATATATATGTTTATATATATATATATATATATATATATATATATATATATATATATATATATATGTGTGTGTGTGTGTGTGTGTGTGTGTGTGTGTGTGTATATGTATACATATGCATATGTATATATATATATATATATATATATATATATATATATATATATATATATATATATATAATATCTTCCTCTCTCTCCCTCTCCATCCCTCTCTCTCTCTCTCTCCTCTCTCCCTCCCTCTCTCTCTCTCCCTCTCTCTCTCTCTCTCTCTCTCTCTCTCTCTCTCTCTCTCTCTCTCTCTCTCTCTCTCTCTCTCTCTCTCACTCTCTCTCTCTCTCTCCTATCCCTATCTCTCTCTCTCCCTTTCTCTCTCTCTCTCTCTCTCTCTCTCTCTCTATATGTATATACATATATATATATATATATATATATATATATGTATATACATATATGTAGGAAGTCCCCCCCACTAAGGACGAACGCCTGTTGTATCTGCAGTA
>NC_091552.1:11218455-11240955 GCF_042767895.1 Penaeus vannamei
TTTATTACATTAATACTTCATTAATATTTTCAAACTATTGCACACACACACACACACATACACCCATAGATATACATATACAAACATACACACACACATATATAAATGTATGTATGCATGTATGTACGTATAGCTCAACAATAAATATGAAAAATACATGAAAAACACTGCATGAGCTTACCTTTAAAGCAGGTGATAGCATCTAAATAACGAGAGAGATTCTGCCATCAGAACTGCAAAACAGATCGCATCATCCAAAAGAGAAGACATATTGGTATAGAGAAGACAGAGAGAGAAGGGGGAGAGAGAGAAGGGAGAGAAAGAGAAAGAGAGAGAGATGCGATGAAGCAGGTATAGTTAAATGGAAATTGAGGACACTCACTGGTTCTGCTAGTATCTCGCCACATGGAGAGACAGAACAACCCTGTACGTTTTTTTTTTTTTTTTTTCGGGACGTATTAGTACGAAAACAGCAGATTGATGTGACACCATGTGTTGTAAACTCCGTGATCAAAGTGCTTGTGCAAGTCAACAGTGGTGTCATTCTGGCCAACCAGAATATCTGTTTTTACATTAAAAATGGCCATTCTTTGCGAACGTTGCGACACGTTGGTGGAATCTGCTCTTTTGAATGTTAAAATCTGTTCTTAATGCAAGGTTCATGCTCATAACTAGCGGAAAATCCTTCAGCAAGATTTCAGTTCTCCATCCCGTGTTCATTCAGAGCTTTGTCCTCAGTCTCCTGGCTCTCCATACCAAGCCTCACTTCTCTGTGGATTACGATCCTCGTACAGTTTGCAGAAGTGATGATAATTAACTAATAATTAAGTGACCGCGAGAGTGATCTGGCAGATTCCATAAGCCTAAAGTATGTACATTCAATGAGTTTTCAACACAAGTATATCTATAGGAATGAAAATCATCTATCATGAGTTACATTTCTGCTGATAGGAAATTCGTTAATTTAATTTTGATTCAACTATACATACATACAAACACACACATACACACAAATTCTGAATCAACAAATTGTAGGAAAAAAATGAAAAAAAAAATCTTTGTCATATTCGTGTGCTTTCTTGCTCTACCCTCCGTCTTATTATTTACATGAATACACGCAGAAATATAACTGAGTTGGACACCGGCGCGGTATCAAAAACTATCTCTACAGTCTGGGGAGACTGAAGGATTCTGAAAGAGTAGGAGGTTGGGTATCCTCAATATCCCTCAGGAATCTTTCCAGACTAAACTCGTTAAGATTCGTCTGGCCAAGGGCGTAAGGATTGCGTCCACGGTCCTCAGGTAAGTCTAGGTCTTCGGTCTCGTCGTCTGAGATGGTCACAGGATTCTGGACGCCCCACGGAGTCAGTTGGCGGGTGAAAGGGACGAGATTAGCTCTTGGTATAGATATTTCATACAGCGAGCCACTCTCTTCGGTATATGTATCAGAAACCTCTCCGGGTATCTGTTCTTCGAGATCCTGTTGACGGATAAGGTATCAGATTTAGTAAACAACGTACGGTCATTCTGCGGCTATCCGGCTAAGAGATGTGTTTAAATAATGCTTGCACGAAGGAGCATGTGAATCCAGAGGGAATAACAGTCTGCCTGATTTTTTTAATATGTTCTCACACTGTTAAAATGCGTGCTAGTCATTCAGCCATACGCAAGAACTCGAAGAATGAATTTATCTCCGTTTAGGCAAAGCAAAGCAGATCAATGTCTGTGTCCCTGGGTTTTAAGATAAAAAAAAAAGAAAAAAAAAGAAAAAAACTTCCTTCTTTGGTTTATCTGCGAAGATGTCCTTTTTGTTTATACAAACCAAATCCTGATAAAATGAGACAACTGGCAACAACTTTGACTCAATATTAATGTCATATCGATAGGGTTACCGTTAGGAGCAGACCACCGCAATCAGGAAATATTCACTTCCATAATAAACGATAATAATTACATAAAAAAAGCTTGTGTGTGTGTGTGTTTGTGTCTGTGTGTGTGTGTGTGTGTGTCTGTGTGTGTGAGTGTGTGTGTGTGTGTGTGTGTGTGTGTGTGTGTGTGTGTGTGTGTGTGTGTGTGTGTGTGTGTGTGTGTGTGTGTGTGTGTGTGTTTGAAGATGAGAGAGAGAGAGAGAGAGAGACATACAGACAGACAGAGAGAGAGAGGGAGATAGAGATAGAGAGAGAGAGATGGAATTACACATACATAAACCCACCCACAAGCAATACGCACATGAACATAAAGAAATATAAATATATATAATATAAATGTAAAACTTAACGAAAAAAATCTTACCTGAACAGGGTGTTTCCGCTTGAAAACGAAAAAGAAGAAAAAGCAGCAGGTAGCTAAGATCGCGGCCAATATTAATCCAACAATTATTATAACCACGACTACATAAACGTTATCATCTGCCATGCCACCGGACGAATCTGTGGAAGAACTGGGGTATACCGCAGAAGTGGTTGAAAAGGGAGTACTTGAACTGAAATAAGCTGAATAAGTGGTCGAATCTAGGGGTGTTGTTATAAAGGTGAACGAAGTGGAAGAGTCCGTAGGGTATACAGTGAGAGTCGACAGAGCACTTGATCCGAAAGAAGTGTTTGCAATTGTTGAGGATATGGCGGGCTCGGTGGAAGAGCTAGATAAAGAGGAGGCTGCATAAGTAGAGCTGCTTTGGGAGGATTTTGAAGAGCTGGAGTAGATTGAAGACGTGGTTGTTTCCTTACTGGTGCTGGAGCTAGTTGGAGTAGCTGAATTCACAGAACTGGAAGAGTCCGTAGGGTATACAGGGAGAGTCGACAGAGCACTTGATCCGAAAGAAGTGTTTGCAGTTGTGGAAGAGATAGATAAAGAGGAGCCTGCATAAGGAGAGCTGCTTTGGGAGGATTCTGAAGAGCTGGAGTAGATTGAAGAGGTGGTTGTTTCCTCACTGGTGCTGGAGCTAGATGAAGCAGTTGAATCCACAGAGGAATCAGTTGAAGTGGTGGCTTCGGAGGAGGACGTGGTTGAATCCGATGAGGAACTTGGATAAGTAGAAAAAGTGGGTTCAGAAGAGGGACTGGATGAGGAGTAGCCTGAAGAAGAGCTGGTGTAAGTTGAAGAGGTTTGTGAGCCTATGGAAGAGCTTGAGTAAGTAGAGTCCTCAGTGGTGGTAGTTGGAGAAGTGGTTGAATTCAAGGATGATGTGGAAAAGGTTGAAGAAGTGGTTGTGTCCGTAGTTGAAGAGGTACTTGATCCTCTAGAGGAGCTGGTGTCTATGGAAGAGCTGGAGTTGGAGTAGATTGAAGACATGGTTGCTTCCTCACTGGTGCTGGAGCTAGTTGTAGTCGAATCCACAGAAGAATCAGTTGGAGAAGTGGTGGATTGGAAGGAAGACGTGGTTGAATCCGATGAGGAGCTTGTATAAGTAGAAAAAGTGGGTTCAGAAGAGGGACTGGATGAGGAGTAGCCTGAAGAAGAGCTAGTGTAAGTTGAAGAGGTTTGTGAGCCTATGGAAGAGCTTGAGTAAGTAGAATCGTCAGTGGTGGTAGTTGGAGAAGTGGTTGAATTCAAGGATGATGTGGAAAAGGTTGAAGAAGTGGTTGTGTCCGTAGTTGAAGAGGTACTTGATCCTATAGAGGAGCTGGTGTCTGTGGAAGAGCTGATTGAAGACATGGTTGTTTCCTCACTAGTGCTGGAGCTAGATGAAGCAGTTGAAGTGGTGGATTGGAAGGAAGACGTGGTTGAATCCGATGAGGAGCTTGTATAAGTAGAAAAAGTGGGTTCAGAAGAGGGACTGGATGAGGAGTAGCCTGAAGAAGAGCTAGTGTAAGTTGAAGAGGTTTGTGAGCCTATGGAAGAGCTTGAGTAAGTAGAATCGTCAGTGGTGGTAGTTGGAGAAGTGCTTGAATCCAAGGATGATGTGGAAAAGGTTGAAGAAGTGGTTGTGTCCGACGTTGAAGAGGTACTTGATTCCATAGAGGAGGTGGTATCTGTGGAAGAGGTGGAGCTGGAGTAGATTGAAGAGGTGGTTGTTTCCTCAGTGGTGCTGGAGCTAGCTGTAGTCGAATCCACAGAAGAATCAGTTGGAGAAGTGGTGGATTGGAAGGAAGACGTGGTTGAATCCGATGAGGAGCTTGGGAAAGTAGAAGTGGTGGGCTCCAAAGAGGAGCTGGAGGAGGAGTAGCCTGAAGAAGAGCTGGTGTAAGTTGAAGAGGTTTGTGAGCTTGAGTGAGTAGAGTCCTCAGTGGTGGTAGTTGGAGAAGTGCTGGAATCCAAGGATGATGTGGAAAGGCTTGAAGAAGTGGTTGTGTCCGACGTTGAAGAGGTACTTGATCCTATAGAGGAGCTGGTGTCTGTGGAAGAGCTGATTGAAGACATGGTTGTTTCCTCACTGGTGCTGGAGCTAGATGAAGCAGTTGAAGTGGTGGCTTCGGAGGAGGAGGTGGTTGAATCGGATGAGGAGCTTGGATAAGTAGAAGAAGTGGTGGGTTCGGAAGAGGAACTGGATGAGGAGTAGCCTGAAGAAGAGCTGGTGTAAGTTGAAGAGGTTTGTGAGCTTGAGTCAGTAGAATGGTCAGTGGTGGTAGTTGGAGAAGTGGTGGAATCCAAGGATGATGTGGAAAAGGTTGAAGAAGTGGTTGTGTCCGACGTTGAAGAGGTACTTGATTCCATAGAGGAGGTGGTATCTGTGGAAGAGGTGGAGCTGGAGTAGCTTGAAGAGGTGGTTGTTTCCTCAGTGGTGCTGGAGCTAGCTGTAGTCGAATCCACAGAAGAATCAGTTGGAGAAGTGGTGGATTGGAAGGAAGACGTGGTTGAATCCGATGAGGAGCTTGGGAAAGTAGAAGTGGTGGGCTCCAAAGAGGAGCTGGTGAATGTAAGTTGAAGAGGTTTGTGAGCGAGCTTGAGTGAGTAGAGTCCTGAGTGGTGGTAGTTGGAGAAGTGCTGGAATCCAAGGATGATGTGGAAAGGCTTGAAGAAGTGGTTGTGTCCGACGTTGAAGAGGTACTTGATCCTATAGAGGAGCTGGTGTCTGTGGAAGAGCTGATTGAAGACATGGTTGTTTCCTCACTGGTGCTGGAGCTAGATGAAGCAGTTGAAGTGGTGGCTTCGGAGGAGGAGGTGGTTGAATCGGATGAGGAGCTTGGATAAGTAGAAGAAGTGGTGGGTTCGGAAGAGGAACTGGATGAGGAGTAGCCTGAAGAAGAGCTGGTGTAAGTTGAAGAGGTTTGTGAGCTTGAGTCAGTAGAATGGTCAGTGGTGGTAGTTGGAGAAGTGCTGGAATCCAAGGATGATGTGGAAAAGGTTGAAGAAGTGGTTGTGTCCGACGTTGAAGAGGTACTTGATCCTATAGAGGAGCTGGTGTCTGTGGAAGAGCTGATTGAAGACATGGTTGTTTCCTCACTGGTGCTGGAGCTAGATGAAGCAGTTGAAGTGGTGGCTTCGGAGGAGGAGGTGGTTGAATCGGATGAGGAGCTTGGATAAGTAGAAGAAGTGGTGGGTTCGGAAGAGGAACTGGATGAGGAGTAGCCTGAAGAAGAGCTGGTGTAAGTTGAAGAGGTTTGTGAGCTTGAGTCAGTAGAATGGTCAGTGGTGGTAGTTGGAGAAGTGGTGGAATCCAAGGATGATGTGGAAAAGGTTGAAGAAGTGGTTGTGTCCGACGTTGAAGAGGTACTTGATTCCATAGAGGAGGTGGTATCTGTGGAAGAGGTGGAGCTGGAGTAGCTTGAAGAGGTGGTTGTTTCCTCAGTGGTGCTGGAGCTAGCTGTAGTCGAATCCACAGAAGACTCAGTTGGAGAAGTGGTGGATTGGAAGGAAGACGTGGTTGAATCCGATGAGGAGCTTGGGAAAGTAGAAGTGGTGGGCTCCAAAGAGGAGCTGGTGTAAGTTGAAGAGGTTTGTGAGCTTGAGTGAGTAGAGTCCTGAGTGGTGGTAGTTGGAGAAGTGCTGGAATCCAAGGATGATGTGGAAAGGCTTGAAGAAGTGGTTGTGTCCGACGTTGAAGAGGTACTTGATCCTATAGAGGAGCTGGTGTCTGTGGAAGAGCTGATTGAAGACATGGTTGTTTCCTCACTGGTGCTGGAGCTAGATGAAGCAGTTGAAGTGGTGGCTTCGGAGGAGGAGGTGGTTGAATCGGATGAGGAGCTTGGATAAGTAGAAGAAGTGGTGGGTTCGGAAGAGGAACTGGATGAGGAGTAGCCTGAAGAAGAGCTGGTGTAAGTTGAAGAGGTTTGTGAGCTTGAGTCAGTAGAATGGTCAGTGGTGGTAGTTGGAGAAGTGGTGGAATCCAAGGATGATGTGGAAAAGGTTGAAGAAGTGGTTGTGTCCGACGTTGAAGAGGTACTTGATTCCATAGAGGAGGTGGTATCTGTGGAAGAGGTGGAGCTGGAGTAGCTTGAAGAGGTGGTTGTTTCCTCAGTGGTGCTGGAGCTAGCTGTAGTCGAATCCACAGAAGACTCAGTTGGAGAAGTGGTGGATTGGAAGGAAGACGTGGTTGAATCCGATGAGGAGCTTGGGAAAGTAGAAGTGGTGGGCTCCAAAGAGGAGCTGGTGTAAGTTGAAGAGGTTTGTGAGCTTGAGTGAGTAGAGTCCTGAGTGGTGGTAGTTGGAGAAGTGCTGGAATCCAAGGATGATGTGGAAAGGCTTGAAGAAGTGGTTGTGTCCGACGTTGAAGAGGTACTTGATCCTATAGAGGAGCTGGTGTCTGTGGAAGAGCTGATTGAAGACATGGTTGTTTCCTCACTGGTGCTGGAGCTAGATGAAGCAGTTGAAGTGGTGGCTTCGGAGGAGGAGGTGGTTGAATCGGATGAGGAGCTTGGATAAGTAGAAGAAGTGGTGGGTTCGGAAGAGGAACTGGATGAGGAGTAGCCTGAAGAAGAGCTGGTGTAAGTTGAAGAGGTTTGTGAGCTTGAGTCAGTAGAATGGTCAGTGGTGGTAGTTGGAGAAGTGGTGGAATCCAAGGATGATGTGGAAAAGGTTGAAGAAGTGGTTGTGTCCGACGTTGAAGAGGTACTTGATTCCATAGAGGAGGTGGTATCTGTGGAAGAGGTGGAGCTGGAGTAGCTTGAAGAGGTGGTTGTTTCCTCAGTGGTGCTGGAGCTAGCTGTAGTCGAATCCACAGAAGACTCAGTTGGAGAAGTGGTGGATTGGAAGGAAGACGTGGTTGAATCCGATGAGGAGCTTGGGAAAGTAGAAGTGGTGGGCTCCAAAGAGGAGCTGGTGTAAGTTGAAGAGGTTTGTGAGCTTGAGTGAGTAGAGTCCTGAGTGGTGGTAGTTGGAGAAGTGCTGGAATCCAAGGATGATGTGGAAAGGCTTGAAGAAGTGGTTGTGTCCGACGTTGAAGAGGTACTTGATCCTATAGAGGAGCTGGTGTCTGTGGAAGAGCTGATTGAAGACATGGTTGTTTCCTCACTGGTGCTGGAGCTAGATGAAGCAGTTGAAGTGGTGGCTTCGGAGGAGGAGGTGGTTGAATCGGATGAGGAGCTTGGATAAGTAGAAGAAGTGGTGGGTTCGGAAGAGGAACTGGATGAGGAGTAGCCTGAAGAAGAGCTGGTGTAAGTTGAAGAGGTTTGTGAGCTTGAGTCAGTAGAATGGTCAGTGGTGGTAGTTGGAGAAGTGGTGGAATCCAAGGATGATGTGGAAAAGGTTGAAGAAGTGGTTGTGTCCGACGTTGAAGAGGTACTTGATTCCATAGAGGAGGTGGTATCTGTGGAAGAGGTGGAGCTGGAGTAGATTGAAGAGGTGGTTGTTTCCTCAGTGGTGCTGGAGCTAGCTGTAGTCGAATCCACAGAAGAATCAGTTGGAGAAGTGGTGGATTGGAAGGAAGACGTGGTTGAATCCGATGAGGAGCTTGGGAAAGTAGAAGTGGTGGGCTCCAAAGAGGAGCTGGTGTAAGTTGAAGAGGTTTGTGAGCTTGAGTGAGTAGAGTCCTGAGTGGTGGTAGTTGGAGAAGTGCTGGAATCCAAGGATGATGTGGAAAGGCTTGAAGAAGTGGTTGTGTCCGACGTTGAAGAGGTACTTGATCCTATAGAGGAGCTGGTGTCTGTGGAAGAGCTGATTGAAGACATGGTTGTTTCCTCACTGGTGCTGGAGCTAGATGAAGCAGTTGAAGTGGTGGCTTCGGAGGAGGAGGTGGTTGAATCGGATGAGGAGCTTGGATAAGTAGAAGAAGTGGTGGGTTCGGAAGAGGAACTGGATGAGGAGTAGCCTGAAGAAGAGCTGGTGTAAGTTGAAGAGGTTTGTGAGCTTGAGTCAGTAGAATGGTCAGTGGTGGTAGTTGGAGAAGTGGTGGAATCCAAGGATGATGTGGAAAAGGTTGAAGAAGTGGTTGTGTCCGACGTTGAAGAGGTACTTGATTCCATAGAGGAGGTGGTATCTGTGGAAGAGGTGGAGCTGGAGTAGCTTGAAGAGGTGGTTGTTTCCTCAGTGGTGCTGGAGCTAGCTGTAGTCGAATCCACAGAAGACTCAGTTGGAGAAGTGGTGGATTGGAAGGAAGACGTGGTTGAATCCGATGAGGAGCTTGGGAAAGTAGAAGTGGTGGGCTCCAAAGAGGAGCTGGTGTAAGTTGAAGAGGTTTGTGAGCTTGAGTGAGTAGAGTCCTGAGTGGTGGTAGTTGGAGAAGTGCTGGAATCCAAGGATGATGTGGAAAGGCTTGAAGAAGTGGTTGTGTCCGACGTTGAAGAGGTACTTGATCCTATAGAGGAGCTGGTGTCTGTGGAAGAGCTGATTGAAGACATGGTTGTTTCCTCACTGGTGCTGGAGCTAGATGAAGCAGTTGAAGTGGTGGCTTCGGAGGAGGAGGTGGTTGAATCGGATGAGGAGCTTGGATAAGTAGAAGAAGTGGTGGGTTCGGAAGAGGAACTGGATGAGGAGTAGCCTGAAGAAGAGCTGGTGTAAGTTGAAGAGGTTTGTGAGCTTGAGTCAGTAGAATGGTCAGTGGTGGTAGTTGGAGAAGTGGTGGAATCCAAGGATGATGTGGAAAAGGTTGAAGAAGTGGTTGTGTCCGACGTTGAAGAGGTACTTGATTCCATAGAGGAGGTGGTATCTGTGGAAGAGGTGGAGCTGGAGTAGCTTGAAGAGGTGGTTGTTTCCTCAGTGGTGCTGGAGCTAGCTGTAGTCGAATCCACAGAAGAATCAGTTGGAGAAGTGGTGGATTGGAAGGAAGACGTGGTTGAATCCGATGAGGAGCTTGGGAAAGTAGAAGTGGTGGGCTCCAAAGAGGAGCTGGTGTAAGTTGAAGAGGTTTGTGAGCTTGAGTGAGTAGAGTCCTGAGTGGTGGTAGTTGGAGAAGTGCTGGAATCCAAGGATGATGTGGAAAGGCTTGAAGAAGTGGTTGTGTCCGACGTTGAAGAGGTACTTGATCCTATAGAGGAGCTGGTGTCTGTGGAAGAGCTGATTGAAGACATGGTTGTTTCCTCACTGGTGCTGGAGCTAGATGAAGCAGTTGAAGTGGTGGCTTCGGAGGAGGAGGTGGTTGAATCGGATGAGGAGCTTGGATAAGTAGAAGAAGTGGTGGGTTCGGAAGAGGAACTGGATGAGGAGTAGCCTGAAGAAGAGCTGGTGTAAGTTGAAGAGGTTTGTGAGCTTGAGTCAGTAGAATGGTCAGTGGTGGTAGTTGGAGAAGTGGTGGAATCCAAGGATGATGTGGAAAAGGTTGAAGAAGTGGTTGTGTCCGACGTTGAAGAGGTACTTGATTCCATAGAGGAGGTGGTATCTGTGGAAGAGGTGGAGCTGGAGTAGCTTGAAGAGGTGGTTGTTTCCTCAGTGGTGCTGGAGCTAGCTGTAGTCGAATCCACAGAAGACTCAGTTGGAGAAGTGGTGGATTGGAAGGAAGACGTGGTTGAATCCGATGAGGAGCTTGGGAAAGTAGAAGTGGTGGGCTCCAAAGAGGAGCTGGTGTAAGTTGAAGAGGTTTGTGAGCTTGAGTGAGTAGAGTCCTGAGTGGTGGTAGTTGGAGAAGTGCTGGAATCCAAGGATGATGTGGAAAGGCTTGAAGAAGTGGTTGTGTCCGACGTTGAAGAGGTACTTGATCCTATAGAGGAGCTGGTGTCTGTGGAAGAGCTGATTGAAGACATGGTTGTTTCCTCACTGGTGCTGGAGCTAGATGAAGCAGTTGAAGTGGTGGCTTCGGAGGAGGAGGTGGTTGAATCGGATGAGGAGCTTGGATAAGTAGAAGAAGTGGTGGGTTCGGAAGAGGAACTGGATGAGGAGTAGCCTGAAGAAGAGCTGGTGTAAGTTGAAGAGGTTTGTGAGCTTGAGTCAGTAGAATGGTCAGTGGTGGTAGTTGGAGAAGTGGTGGAATCCAAGGATGATGTGGAAAAGGTTGAAGAAGTGGTTGTGTCCGACGTTGAAGAGGTACTTGATTCCATAGAGGAGGTGGTATCTGTGGAAGAGGTGGAGCTGGAGTAGCTTGAAGAGGTGGTTGTTTCCTCAGTGGTGCTGGAGCTAGCTGTAGTCGAATCCACAGAAGACTCAGTTGGAGAAGTGGTGGATTGGAAGGAAGACGTGGTTGAATCCGATGAGGAGCTTGGGAAAGTAGAAGTGGTGGGCTCCAAAGAGGAGCTGGTGTAAGTTGAAGAGGTTTGTGAGCTTGAGTGAGTAGAGTCCTGAGTGGTGGTAGTTGGAGAAGTGCTGGAATCCAAGGATGATGTGGAAAGGCTTGAAGAAGTGGTTGTGTCCGACGTTGAAGAGGTACTTGATCCTATAGAGGAGCTGGTGTCTGTGGAAGAGCTGATTGAAGACATGGTTGTTTCCTCACTGGTGCTGGAGCTAGATGAAGCAGTTGAAGTGGTGGCTTCGGAGGAGGAGGTGGTTGAATCGGATGAGGAGCTTGGATAAGTAGAAGAAGTGGTGGGTTCGGAAGAGGAACTGGATGAGGAGTAGCCTGAAGAAGAGCTGGTGTAAGTTGAAGAGGTTTGTGAGCTTGAGTCAGTAGAATGGTCAGTGGTGGTAGTTGGAGAAGTGGTGGAATCCAAGGATGATGTGGAAAAGGTTGAAGAAGTGGTTGTGTCCGACGTTGAAGAGGTACTTGATTCCATAGAGGAGGTGGTATCTGTGGAAGAGGTGGAGCTGGAGTAGCTTGAAGAGGTGGTTGTTTCCTCAGTGGTGCTGGAGCTAGCTGTAGTCGAATCCACAGAAGACTCAGTTGGAGAAGTGGTGGATTGGAAGGAAGACGTGGTTGAATCCGATGAGGAGCTTGGGAAAGTAGAAGTGGTGGGCTCCAAAGAGGAGCTGGTGTAAGTTGAAGAGGTTTGTGAGCTTGAGTGAGTAGAGTCCTGAGTGGTGGTAGTTGGAGAAGTGCTGGAATCCAAGGATGATGTGGAAAGGCTTGAAGAAGTGGTTGTGTCCGACGTTGAAGAGGTACTTGATCCTATAGAGGAGCTGGTGTCTGTGGAAGAGCTGATTGAAGACATGGTTGTTTCCTCACTGGTGCTGGAGCTAGATGAAGCAGTTGAAGTGGTGGCTTCGGAGGAGGAGGTGGTTGAATCGGATGAGGAGCTTGGATAAGTAGAAGAAGTGGTGGGTTCGGAAGAGGAACTGGATGAGGAGTAGCCTGAAGAAGAGCTGGTGTAAGTTGAAGAGGTTTGTGAGCTTGAGTCAGTAGAATGGTCAGTGGTGGTAGTTGGAGAAGTGGTGGAATCCAAGGATGATGTGGAAAAGGTTGAAGAAGTGGTTGTGTCCGACGTTGAAGAGGTACTTGATTCCATAGAGGAGGTGGTATCTGTGGAAGAGGTGGAGCTGGAGTAGCTTGAAGAGGTGGTTGTTTCCTCAGTGGTGCTGGAGCTAGCTGTAGTCGAATCCACAGAAGACTCAGTTGGAGAAGTGGTGGATTGGAAGGAAGACGTGGTTGAATCCGATGAGGAGCTTGGGAAAGTAGAAGTGGTGGGCTCCAAAGAGGAGCTGGTGTAAGTTGAAGAGGTTTGTGAGCTTGAGTGAGTAGAGTCCTGAGTGGTGGTAGTTGGAGAAGTGCTGGAATCCAAGGATGATGTGGAAAGGCTTGAAGAAGTGGTTGTGTCCGACGTTGAAGAGGTACTTGATCCTATAGAGGAGCTGGTGTCTGTGGAAGAGCTGATTGAAGACATGGTTGTTTCCTCACTGGTGCTGGAGCTAGATGAAGCAGTTGAAGTGGTGGCTTCGGAGGAGGAGGTGGTTGAATCGGATGAGGAGCTTGGATAAGTAGAAGAAGTGGTGGGTTCGGAAGAGGAACTGGATGAGGAGTAGCCTGAAGAAGAGCTGGTGTAAGTTGAAGAGGTTTGTGAGCTTGAGTCAGTAGAATGGTCAGTGGTGGTAGTTGGAGAAGTGGTGGAATCCAAGGATGATGTGGAAAAGGTTGAAGAAGTGGTTGTGTCCGACGTTGAAGAGGTACTTGATTCCATAGAGGAGGTGGTATCTGTGGAAGAGGTGGAGCTGGAGTAGCTTGAAGAGGTGGTTGTTTCCTCAGTGGTGCTGGAGCTAGCTGTAGTCGAATCCACAGAAGAATCAGTTGGAGAAGTGGTGGATTGGAAGGAAGACGTGGTTGAATCCGATGAGGAGCTTGGGAAAGTAGAAGTGGTGGGCTCCAAAGAGGAGCTGGTGTAAGTTGAAGAGGTTTGTGAGCTTGAGTGAGTAGAGTCCTGAGTGGTGGTAGTTGGAGAAGTGCTGGAATCCAAGGATGATGTGGAAAGGCTTGAAGAAGTGGTTGTGTCCGACGTTGAAGAGGTACTTGATCCTATAGAGGAGCTGGTGTCTGTGGAAGAGCTGATTGAAGACATGGTTGTTTCCTCACTGGTGCTGGAGCTAGATGAAGCAGTTGAAGTGGTGGCTTCGGAGGAGGAGGTGGTTGAATCGGATGAGGAGCTTGGATAAGTAGAAGAAGTGGTGGGTTCGGAAGAGGAACTGGATGAGGAGTAGCCTGAAGAAGAGCTGGTGTAAGTTGAAGAGGTTTGTGAGCTTGAGTCAGTAGAATGGTCAGTGGTGGTAGTTGGAGAAGTGGTGGAATCCAAGGATGATGTGGAAAAGGTTGAAGAAGTGGTTGTGTCCGACGTTGAAGAGGTACTTGATTCCATAGAGGAGGTGGTATCTGTGGAAGAGGTGGAGCTGGAGTAGCTTGAAGAGGTGGTTGTTTCCTCAGTGGTGCTGGAGCTAGCTGTAGTCGAATCCACAGAAGACTCAGTTGGAGAAGTGGTGGATTGGAAGGAAGACGTGGTTGAATCCGATGAGGAGCTTGGGAAAGTAGAAGTGGTGGGCTCCAAAGAGGAGCTGGTGTAAGTTGAAGAGGTTTGTGAGCTTGAGTGAGTAGAGTCCTGAGTGGTGGTAGTTGGAGAAGTGCTGGAATCCAAGGATGATGTGGAAAGGCTTGAAGAAGTGGTTGTGTCCGACGTTGAAGAGGTACTTGATCCTATAGAGGAGCTGGTGTCTGTGGAAGAGCTGATTGAAGACATGGTTGTTTCCTCACTGGTGCTGGAGCTAGATGAAGCAGTTGAAGTGGTGGCTTCGGAGGAGGAGGTGGTTGAATCGGATGAGGAGCTTGGATAAGTAGAAGAAGTGGTGGGTTCGGAAGAGGAACTGGATGAGGAGTAGCCTGAAGAAGAGCTGGTGTAAGTTGAAGAGGTTTGTGAGCTTGAGTCAGTAGAATGGTCAGTGGTGGTAGTTGGAGAAGTGGTGGAATCCAAGGATGATGTGGAAAAGGTTGAAGAAGTGGTTGTGTCCGACGTTGAAGAGGTACTTGATTCCATAGAGGAGGTGGTATCTGTGGAAGAGGTGGAGCTGGAGTAGCTTGAAGAGGTGGTTGTTTCCTCAGTGGTGCTGGAGCTAGCTGTAGTCGAATCCACAGAAGAATCAGTTGGAGAAGTGGTGGATTGGAAGGAAGACGTGGTTGAATCCGATGAGGAGCTTGGGAAAGTAGAAGTGGTGGGCTCCAAAGAGGAGCTGGTGTAAGTTGAAGAGGTTTGTGAGCTTGAGTGAGTAGAGTCCTGAGTGGTGGTAGTTGGAGAAGTGCTGGAATCCAAGGATGATGTGGAAAGGCTTGAAGAAGTGGTTGTGTCCGACGTTGAAGAGGTACTTGATCCTATAGAGGAGCTGGTGTCTGTGGAAGAGCTGATTGAAGACATGGTTGTTTCCTCACTGGTGCTGGAGCTAGATGAAGCAGTTGAAGTGGTGGCTTCGGAGGAGGAGGTGGTTGAATCGGATGAGGAGCTTGGATAAGTAGAAGAAGTGGTGGGTTCGGAAGAGGAACTGGATGAGGAGTAGCCTGAAGAAGAGCTGGTGTAAGTTGAAGAGGTTTGTGAGCTTGAGTCAGTAGAATGGTCAGTGGTGGTAGTTGGAGAAGTGGTGGAATCCAAGGATGATGTGGAAAAGGTTGAAGAAGTGGTTGTGTCCGACGTTGAAGAGGTACTTGATTCCATAGAGGAGGTGGTATCTGTGGAAGAGGTGGAGCTGGAGTAGCTTGAAGAGGTGGTTGTTTCCTCAGTGGTGCTGGAGCTAGCTGTAGTCGAATCCACAGAAGACTCAGTTGGAGAAGTGGTGGATTGGAAGGAAGACGTGGTTGAATCCGATGAGGAGCTTGGGAAAGTAGAAGTGGTGGGCTCCAAAGAGGAGCTGGTGTAAGTTGAAGAGGTTTGTGAGCTTGAGTGAGTAGAGTCCTGAGTGGTGGTAGTTGGAGAAGTGCTGGAATCCAAGGATGATGTGGAAAGGCTTGAAGAAGTGGTTGTGTCCGACGTTGAAGAGGTACTTGATCCTATAGAGGAGCTGGTGTCTGTGGAAGAGCTGATTGAAGACATGGTTGTTTCCTCACTGGTGCTGGAGCTAGATGAAGCAGTTGAAGTGGTGGCTTCGGAGGAGGAGGTGGTTGAATCGGATGAGGAGCTTGGATAAGTAGAAGAAGTGGTGGGTTCGGAAGAGGAACTGGATGAGGAGTAGCCTGAAGAAGAGCTGGTGTAAGTTGAAGAGGTTTGTGAGCTTGAGTCAGTAGAATGGTCAGTGGTGGTAGTTGGAGAAGTGGTGGAATCCAAGGATGATGTGGAAAAGGTTGAAGAAGTGGTTGTGTCCGACGTTGAAGAGGTACTTGATTCCATAGAGGAGGTGGTATCTGTGGAAGAGGTGGAGCTGGAGTAGCTTGAAGAGGTGGTTGTTTCCTCAGTGGTGCTGGAGCTAGCTGTAGTCGAATCCACAGAAGAATCAGTTGGAGAAGTGGTGGATTGGAAGGAAGACGTGGTTGAATCCGATGAGGAGCTTGGGAAAGTAGAAGTGGTGGGCTCCAAAGAGGAGCTGGTGTAAGTTGAAGAGGTTTGTGAGCTTGAGTGAGTAGAGTCCTGAGTGGTGGTAGTTGGAGAAGTGCTGGAATCCAAGGATGATGTGGAAAGGCTTGAAGAAGTGGTTGTGTCCGACGTTGAAGAGGTACTTGATCCTATAGAGGAGCTGGTGTCTGTGGAAGAGCTGATTGAAGACATGGTTGTTTCCTCACTGGTGCTGGAGCTAGATGAAGCAGTTGAAGTGGTGGCTTCGGAGGAGGAGGTGGTTGAATCGGATGAGGAGCTTGGATAAGTAGAAGAAGTGGTGGGTTCGGAAGAGGAACTGGATGAGGAGTAGCCTGAAGAAGAGCTGGTGTAAGTTGAAGAGGTTTGTGAGCTTGAGTCAGTAGAATGGTCAGTGGTGGTAGTTGGAGAAGTGGTGGAATCCAAGGATGATGTGGAAAAGGTTGAAGAAGTGGTTGTGTCCGACGTTGAAGAGGTACTTGATTCCATAGAGGAGGTGGTATCTGTGGAAGAGGTGGAGCTGGAGTAGCTTGAAGAGGTGGTTGTTTCCTCAGTGGTGCTGGAGCTAGCTGTAGTCGAATCCACAGAAGACTCAGTTGGAGAAGTGGTGGATTGGAAGGAAGACGTGGTTGAATCCGATGAGGAGCTTGGGAAAGTAGAAGTGGTGGGCTCCAAAGAGGAGCTGGTGTAAGTTGAAGAGGTTTGTGAGCTTGAGTGAGTAGAGTCCTGAGTGGTGGTAGTTGGAGAAGTGCTGGAATCCAAGGATGATGTGGAAAGGCTTGAAGAAGTGGTTGTGTCCGACGTTGAAGAGGTACTTGATCCTATAGAGGAGCTGGTGTCTGTGGAAGAGCTGATTGAAGACATGGTTGTTTCCTCACTGGTGCTGGAGCTAGATGAAGCAGTTGAAGTGGTGGCTTCGGAGGAGGAGGTGGTTGAATCGGATGAGGAGCTTGGATAAGTAGAAGTTGTGGGTTCGGAAGAGGAACTGGATGAGGAGTAGCCTGAAGAAGAGCTGGTGTAAGTTGAAGAGGTTTGTGAGCTTGAGTCAGTAGAATGGTCAGTGGTGGTAGTTGGAGAAGTGGTGGAATCCAAGGATGATGTGGAAAAGGTTGAAGAAGTGGTTGTGTCCGACGTTGAAGAGGTACTTGATTCCATAGAGGAGGTGGTATCTGTGGAAGAGGTGGAGCTGGAGTAGCTTGAAGAGGTGGTTGTTTCCTCAGTGGTGCTGGAGCTAGCTGTAGTCGAATCCACAGAAGACTCAGTTGGAGAAGTGGTGGATTGGAAGGAAGACGTGGTTGAATCCGATGAGGAGCTTGGGAAAGTAGAAGTGGTGGGCTCCAAAGAGGAGCTGGTGTAAGTTGAAGAGGTTTGTGAGCTTGAGTGAGTAGAGTCCTGAGTGGTGGTAGTTGGAGAAGTGCTGGAATCCAAGGATGATGTGGAAAGGCTTGAAGAAGTGGTTGTGTCCGACGTTGAAGAGGTACTTGATCCTATAGAGGAGCTGGTGTCTGTGGAAGAGCTGATTGAAGACATGGTTGTTTCCTCACTGGTGCTGGAGCTAGATGAAGCAGTTGAAGTGGTGGCTTCGGAGGAGGAGGTGGTTGAATCGGATGAGGAGCTTGGATAAGTAGAAGAAGTGGTGGGTTTGGAAGAGGAACTGGATGAGGAGTAGCCTGAAGAAGAGCTGGTGTAAGTTGAAGAGGTTTGTGAGCTTGAGTCAGTAGAATGGTCAGTGGTGGTAGTTGGAGAAGTGGTGGAATCCAAGGATGATGTGGAAAAGGTTGAAGAAGTGGTTGTGTCCGACGTTGAAGAGGTACTTGATTCCATAGAGGAGGTGGTATCTGTGGAAGAGGTGGAGCTGGAGTAGCTTGAAGAGGTGGTTGTTTCCTCAGTGGTGCTGGAGCTAGCTGTAGTCGAATCCACAGAAGACTCAGTTGGAGAAGTGGTGGATTGGAAGGAAGACGTGGTTGAATCCGATGAGGAGCTTGGGAAAGTAGAAGTGGTGGGCTCCAAAGAGGAGCTGGTGTAAGTTGAAGAGGTTTGTGAGCTTGAGTGAGTAGAGTCCTGAGTGGTGGTAGTTGGAGAAGTGCTGGAATCCAAGGATGATGTGGAAAGGCTTGAAGAAGTGGTTGTGTCCGACGTTGAAGAGGTACTTGATCCTATAGAGGAGCTGGTGTCTGTGGAAGAGCTGATTGAAGACATGGTTGTTTCCTCACTGGTGCTGGAGCTAGATGAAGCAGTTGAAGTGGTGGCTTCAGAGGAGGAGGTGGTTGAATCGGATGAGGAGCTTGGATAAGTAGAAGAAGTGGTGGGTTCGGAAGAGGAACTGGATGAGGAGTAGCCTGAAGAAGAGCTGGTGTAAGTTGAAGAGGTTTGTGAGCTTGAGTCAGTAGAATGGTCAGTGGTGGTAGTTGGAGAAGTGGTGGAATCCAAGGATGATGTGGAAAAGGTTGAAGAAGTGGTTGTGTCCGACGTTGAAGAGGTACTTGATTCCATAGAGGAGGTGGTATCTGTGGAAGAGGTGGAGCTGGAGTAGCTTGAAGAGGTGGTTGTTTCCTCAGTGGTGCTGGAGCTAGCTGTAGTCGAATCCACAGAAGAATCAGTTGGAGAAGTGGTGGATTGGAAGGAAGACGTGGTTGAATCCGATGAGGAGCTTGGGAAAGTAGAAGTGGTGGGCTCCAAAGAGGAGCTGGTGTAAGTTGAAGAGGTTTGTGAGCTTGAGTGAGTAGAGTCCTGAGTGGTGGTAGTTGGAGAAGTGCTGGAATCCAAGGATGATGTGGAAAGGCTTGAAGAAGTGGTTGTGTCCGACGTTGAAGAGGTACTTGATCCTATAGAGGAGCTGGTGTCTGTGGAAGAGCTGATTGAAGACATGGTTGTTTCCTCACTGGTGCTGGAGCTAGATGAAGCAGTTGAAGTGGTGGCTTCGGAGGAGGAGGTGGTTGAATCGGATGAGGAGCTTGGATAAGTAGAAGAAGTGGTGGGTTCGGAAGAGGAACTGGATGAGGAGTAGCCTGAAGAAGAGCTGGTGTAAGTTGAAGAGGTTTGTGAGCTTGAGTCAGTAGAATGGTCAGTGGTGGTAGTTGGAGAAGTGGTGGAATCCAAGGATGATGTGGAAAAGGTTGAAGAAGTGGTTGTGTCCGACGTTGAAGAGGTACTTGATTCCATAGAGGAGGTGGTATCTGTGGAAGAGGTGGAGCTGGAGTAGCTTGAAGAGGTGGTTGTTTCCTCAGTGGTGCTGGAGCTAGCTGTAGTCGAATCCACAGAAGAATCAGTTGGAGAAGTGGTGGATTGGAAGGAAGACGTGGTTGAATCCGATGAGGAGCTTGGGAAAGTAGAAGTGGTGGGCTCCAAAGAGGAGCTGGTGTAAGTTGAAGAGGTTTGTGAGCTTGAGTGAGTAGAGTCCTGAGTGGTGGTAGTTGGAGAAGTGCTGGAATCCAAGGATGATGTGGAAAGGCTTGAAGAAGTGGTTGTGTCCGACGTTGAAGAGGTACTTGATCCTATAGAGGAGCTGGTGTCTGTGGAAGAGCTGATTGAAGACATGGTTGTTTCCTCACTGGTGCTGGAGCTAGATGAAGCAGTTGAAGTGGTGGCTTCAGAGGAGGAGGTGGTTGAATCGGATGAGGAGCTTGGATAAGTAGAAGAAGTGGTGGGTTCGGAAGAGGAACTGGATGAGGAGTAGCCTGAAGAAGAGCTGGTGTAAGTTGAAGAGGTTTGTGAGCTTGAGTCAGTAGAATGGTCAGTGGTGGTAGTTGGAGAAGTGGTGGAATCCAAGGATGATGTGGAAAAGGTTGAAGAAGTGGTTGTGTCCGACGTTGAAGAGGTACTTGATTCCATAGAGGAGGTGGTATCTGTGGAAGAGGTGGAGCTGGAGTAGCTTGAAGAGGTGGTTGTTTCCTCAGTGGTGCTGGAGCTAGCTGTAGTCGAATCCACAGAAGAATCAGTTGGAGAAGTGGTGGATTGGAAGGAAGACGTGGTTGAATCCGATGAGGAGCTTGGGAAAGTAGAAGTGGTGGGCTCCAAAGAGGAGCTGGTGTAAGTTGAAGAGGTTTGTGAGCTTGAGTGAGTAGAGTCCTGAGTGGTGGTAGTTGGAGAAGTGCTGGAATCCAAGGATGATGTGGAAAGGCTTGAAGAAGTGGTTGTGTCCGACGTTGAAGAGGTACTTGATCCTATAGAGGAGCTGGTGTCTGTGGAAGAGCTGATTGAAGACATGGTTGTTTCCTCACTGGTGCTGGAGCTAGATGAAGCAGTTGAAGTGGTGGCTTCGGAGGAGGAGGTGGTTGAATCGGATGAGGAGCTTGGATAAGTAGAAGAAGTGGTGGGTTCGGAAGAGGAACTGGATGAGGAGTAGCCTGAAGAAGAGCTGGTGTAAGTTGAAGAGGTTTGTGAGCTTGAGTCAGTAGAATGGTCAGTGGTGGTAGTTGGAGAAGTGGTGGAATCCAAGGATGATGTGGAAAAGGTTGAAGAAGTGGTTGTGTCCGACGTTGAAGAGGTACTTGATTCCATAGAGGAGGTGGTATCTGTGGAAGAGGTGGAGCTGGAGTAGCTTGAAGAGGTGGTTGTTTCCTCAGTGGTGCTGGAGCTAGCTGTAGTCGAATCCACAGAAGACTCAGTTGGAGAAGTGGTGGATTGGAAGGAAGACGTGGTTGAATCCGATGAGGAGCTTGGGAAAGTAGAAGTGGTGGGCTCCAAAGAGGAGCTGGTGTAAGTTGAAGAGGTTTGTGAGCTTGAGTGAGTAGAGTCCTGAGTGGTGGTAGTTGGAGAAGTGCTGGAATCCAAGGATGATGTGGAAAGGCTTGAAGAAGTGGTTGTGTCCGACGTTGAAGAGGTACTTGATCCTATAGAGGAGCTGGTGTCTGTGGAAGAGCTGATTGAAGACATGGTTGTTTCCTCACTGGTGCTGGAGCTAGATGAAGCAGTTGAAGTGGTGGCTTCGGAGGAGGAGGTGGTTGAATCGGATGAGGAGCTTGGATAAGTAGAAGAAGTGGTGGGTTCGGAAGAGGAACTGGATGAGGAGTAGCCTGAAGAAGAGCTGGTGTAAGTTGAAGAGGTTTGTGAGCTTGAGTCAGTAGAATGGTCAGTGGTGGTAGTTGGAGAAGTGGTGGAATCCAAGGATGATGTGGAAAAGGTTGAAGAAGTGGTTGTGTCCGACGTTGAAGAGGTACTTGATTCCATAGAGGAGGTGGTATCTGTGGAAGAGGTGGAGCTGGAGTAGCTTGAAGAGGTGGTTGTTTCCTCAGTGGTGCTGGAGTTAGCTGTAGTCGAATCCACAGAAGAATCAGTTGGAGAAGTGGTGGATTGGAAGGAAGACGTGGTTGAATCCGATGAGGAGCTTGGGAAAGTAGAAGTGGTGGGCTCCAAAGAGGAGCTGGTGTAAGTTGAAGAGGTTTGTGAGCTTGAGTGAGTAGAGTCCTGAGTGGTGGTAGTTGGAGAAGTGCTGGAATCCAAGGATGATGTGGAAAGGCTTGAAGAAGTGGTTGTGTCCGACGTTGAAGAGGTACTTGATCCTATAGAGGAGCTGGTGTCTGTGGAAGAGCTGATTGAAGACATGGTTGTTTCCTCACTGGTGCTGGAGCTAGATGAAGCAGTTGAAGTGGTGGCTTCAGAGGAGGAGGTGGTTGAATCGGATGAGGAGCTTGGATAAGTAGAAGAAGTGGTGGGTTCGGAAGAGGAACTGGATGAGGAGTAGCCTGAAGAAGAGCTGGTGTAAGTTGAAGAGGTTTGTGAGCTTGAGTCAGTAGAATGGTCAGTGGTGGTAGTTGGAGAAGTGGTGGAATCCAAGGATGATGTGGAAAAGGTTGAAGAAGTGGTTGTGTCCGACGTTGAAGAGGTACTTGATTCCATAGAGGAGGTGGTATCTGTGGAAGAGGTGGAGCTGGAGTAGCTTGAAGAGGTGGTTGTTTCCTCAGTGGTGCTGGAGCTAGCTGTAGTCGAATCCACAGAAGAATCAGTTGGAGAAGTGGTGGATTGGAAGGAAGACGTGGTTGAATCCGATGAGGAGCTTGGGAAAGTAGAAGTGGTGGGCTCCAAAGAGGAGCTGGTGTAAGTTGAAGAGGTTTGTGAGCTTGAGTGAGTAGTGTCCTGAGTGGTGGTAGTTGGAGAAGTGCTGGAATCCAAGGATGATGTGGAAAGGCTTGAAGAAGTGGTTGTGTCCGACGTTGAAGAGGTACTTGATCCTATAGAGGAGCTGGTGTCTGTGGAAAAGCTGATTGAAGACATGGTTGTTTCCTCACTGGTGCTGGAGCTAGATGAAGCAGTTGAAGTGGTGGCTTCAGAGGAGGAGGTGGTTGAATCGGATGAGGAGCTTGGATAAGTAGAAGTGGTGGGTTCGGAAGAGGAACTGGATGAGGAGTAGCCTGAAGAAGAGCTGGTGTAAGTTGAAGAGGTTTGTGAGCTTGAGTCAGTAGAATGGTCAGTGGTGGTAGTTGGAGAAGTGGTGGAATCCAAGGATGATGTGGAAAAGGTTGAAGAAGTGGTTGTGTCCGACGTTGAAGAGGTACTTGATTCCATAGAGGAGGTGGTATCTGTGGAAGAGTTGGAGCTGGAGTAGCTTGAAGAGGTGGTTGTTTCCTCAGTGGTGCTGGAGCTAGCTGTAGTCGAATCCACAGAAGAATCAGTTGGGGAAGTGGTGGATTGGAAGGAAGACGTGGTTGAATCCGATGAGGAGCTTGGGAAAGTAGAAGTGGTGGGCTCCAAAGAGGAGCTGGTGTAAGTTGAAGAGGTTTGTGAGCTTGAGTGAGTAGAGTCCTGAGTGGTGGTAGTTGGAGAAGTGCTGGAATCCAAGGATGATGTGGAAAGGCTTGAAGAAGTGGTTGTGTCCGACGTTGAAGAGGTACTTGATCCTATAGAGGAGCTGGTGTCTGTGGAAGAGCTGATTGAAGACATGGTTGTTTCCTCACTGGTGCTGGAGCTAGATGAAGCAGTTGAAGTGGTGGCTTCGGAGGAGGAGGTGGTTGAATCGGATGAGGAGCTTGGATAAGTAGAAGAAGTGGTGGGTTCGGAAGAGGAACTGGATGAGGAGTAGCCTGAAGAAGAGCTGGTGTAAGTTGAAGAGGTTTGTGAGCTTGAGTCAGTAGAATGGTCAGTGATGGTAGTTGGAGAAGTGGTGGAATCCAAGGATGATGTGGAAAAGGTTGAAGAAGTGGTTGTGTCCGACGTTGAAGAGGTACTTGATTCCATAGAGGAGGTGGTATCTGTGGAAGAGGTGGAGCTGGAGTAGCTTGAAGAGGTGGTTGTTTCCTCAGTGGTGCTGGAGCTAGCTGTAGTCGAATCCACAGAAGTATCGGTTAGAGATGTG
>NC_091552.1:11253455-11260955 GCF_042767895.1 Penaeus vannamei
AATTATTATGATAACGGTAAATTCCGAAAAAGACGTCACCAACGCACCTCGGGACGAAACAAAATTCGTTCGATTTCTATTGTTTTGGTTCGGCTGATTCTGGCGTTCGTTTCCATCGGAAATGTCTTTTCCATACCAGAATCGCGCCACTCTTGATATCATGCGTGTGCACTGTGGAATTCTCGATCTTTGCTGTAATCACGGTAACGATTGTGTCACTATATTGTCTAATGCAGCCCCCGCCCCCCGCCCAGGAAAACAAAGAATCCTCCACATATTCACGGCAGAAGAGAGCGTCGTGCAGACGCGACATCGGACTTGCCGTTCGTACGCACGCGAAATACCGTATATATAGTCACTTCCATGAAAATATACCTTACAACGTACCTGTGGAGAGTGGCTTGCGGGAGCGTCGGAGAGGTTTGCGTGAGCAGGAGCGACGGCTGGTCGGTGCTTTGCACCCTGAAGTGCAGGGCACTTCAGAGGGTACACTCCGTGTTCACGTAATAGTTTCAATCCAGGCAATATATGACTATATGGTTTAGTACGACACTGCACGCACTGAGACCATGACGAAATTAATTTTAAATCTTAATTTCATAACTTCTATTTTAGCTGCGTTCAAACAATGGCTGATTCCTCGTGTCTTGTTTCCCTATTGGCCATTAAACCAACTTCCAAACAGTTGGCCAATGAAGTCGTGACACTGGCCGTCACGTCACAAGTAAGATGACAGGAACAGTACGGGTACGAAAGACCTCGCGCATGCGTAGTGGAGAATTTGGTCAGTATTCCCTCAGCGATCATGTGAATCTCGCCTCGTTTCATACTATTTTTAATTATTTTGATAATTAAATTTGGTTATTATTCATATGCGAGAGAAGTTTATTTAATGAAAAGTGATTATTAATTAAATATCTACAAGGCCGTATCGATTCTTTGTTAACGTTCTTTTCTAATAATACTGATGATAACAAGGTTAGAATGGGATCTTGATAGATTCGTAATGTGTGTGTGATTTGTTGATATTTATTGTCGGAAATAAACCAAATATCTAAAATATAAGTGTAAATAAACGGAAGGACTGGCGCACGGGGCACAAATAGAACGAAGACTTGCGTAAAGTTAAAAATAACAATGATGACAATTCTTCTCAACAGCAAAAGTTGACACTACAGCATATCACGTGACAGGCAGGATGTACCCTCCAGCCCATGTACAAGACGTCCCCCGTAAGCTTCATAAAAGTTTATACCGTAATTTTTAATCCAAAACCCTTTACTAATACCGAGGATACAAGACAACTATCTCAGGCGCACGAGTTAGCGTGAATTTGCAACAAATCATCTTAATTTTAAAGGTACATATTGGACTGATAACGGAAACATTAGACAAAAAAAAACATAGGCTGCTGTAGTATATCATAATACTATCCGTCAGCTCAAATCAGATACATTATGTCTTCAAATAGCTAAAGGAAAATAGATCGTTCTTCCTCATCTGTACATCGCGGGATACGGATACAGTAGTTTTTTTCAGGATGTTGCCAGGGAGGATCAAGATAATAAATTTCCCGATGGTTTTCCAGTCATTGTACTTTCAAGAATAGGAAAATTTGTATTTTGAATTTGAGACCTATTAGTGATGTAATTCAAAGCTTTCATTTGAATTTTATTCATATATTACATGAAATATCAACGTTTTCACAACCTGGAAATAACATTGCCTCGTCTGTTTGTGAACAGGAAAGGCTAGATCAGTAGCAACTCGAGGAGGTGTCATGGCGTCTGATTTTGATGACGTCACAAGAGTGTGATTCTATTTTCGGAAAAAAACACATGATATTTATCATTCCTTTTAGGTCTTTTCAATTTTACAAAAGTATGGAAAATAATTATTTTAATGGTTATTTTCATTGAACAATCATCAAAATAGCCCTGTGGATGAGAAGAGTGGGCGATTATGTTTATATATGAATGATTCTCGAGTGGAATTGCTCGCAGTGGGAGTCAAGCCGTAGACCTGTTTTTTTTAGTCAGCTTGAAGGAATTAAGTATACTTAATTTTATCAATACCTCCATGCACTCATTTTCCATACTTTTTGAAAATTGAAAAGACCAAAATTAATAATAAACCCCATGTGCTTTTTTTCCAAAAATAGTATCGCAACTTTTGTGACGTCATCAAAATCAGACGTCATTACACCTGAGTTGTTACGGATCTAGCCTTTCCCTTTTGTAAACCCCGGAATACTCTGTGGGATTTTTGTTTTCTGTTTCTATTCACTGTTGAGGGTTGTAATTGCAATTTGAATATCCCACAACTTATTAGAATATAAACAGATGAATTTTCAAAGTACACCTTTGACATCCAAAGAACAAAACTCGTTAAAAATAAAGGTTAATGTAACTCACCTCCCTGTTTTCCCGGAATGGATCATGTTGGCATTACATATCAGTACAGGATTCTAAAAACGGATTAGCACTGAAAATATGCAGCATGAAGATTTGACCTTGAAATCTAAGACTGATCCAAAGGTGTATTTAAAGTTGATCCTGGATTCTGGCATTGCTCATGCGCACAAAAGATATGGAATTGGCTTTAATCCAGGATTTAATTTTGTGACGACTACGGGAGACGCTGTATGTTAAAGAAGATGACAAGGCCAGGCAATGTATCATAAAGTGGTGCACTTATCAGAGGCGGGGCTTCCATGGTGGCAGGGGGGGAGGGTGACCTGCTCCCCTTGCAATGTGACTGACCACCCCGTACCCCCCTCCCCTTCCCCCAATGGCCATTGACTCGTCGTGACGTCAATCATTGCGTAAAGTTCTTTGCCGAAACTACACGTTAAGCTGAGCACTAATGATGTATACTGAAGTATAAGATATTGTTGCTGTTCTAAATTTCATTGTGATGATCGTGCTTAGTCTTATTAAAACTTATAATTGCACAGAACGCTGAGATTTTGATTATATTTACTAAATTCTATTATACATTTTCCTTATATTTGTTTTGTTATCATAGAATATTGTCGTTACATTTTAAGAATTTAAGTGGTACTTAGTTAAAACTAATTACTACACAGAACACAACTATGTTCACTGTGCAGAGCTAGAAGCACCACTTCTGACTAACTGCACAGCAAACATCATAGTGTTCTGTGTGCTAGCATACCACTTGGTAGTCAGATTTAAAGTGGCCAAGAAAAGCAAGATGAAAACATAAACAATGTGTAACTGTACAATATAAATATTGAAGTGGGCAACCTTAATTTGTGCTGCTTTTGAGCGCCCCCCCCCTCAGATTTATTGTTGTTACCCCCTGGACCCCCACCAGAAAATTCTCTGGACCGGAACCTGGCATTTATGATTATGGCTACTTTAAACAGGTAGCAAGGACGAGGGTTATGTTGCTGCAAGGGTTGCTTAAGAAAATATTAATATACTAGAACACATTATTCCTATATGTTAACATGATAATTAAACACCAAATAGCAGATATGCATTTTCATTCGTCCATTATATACAAGGATACGATCCTCGTAGGTCATTATCTAAACAAACAACACCTCACGACAGGTATCCAAAGAACTGGTCAAGAATTTATTAAACAAAAAGAAAAAAATGTTGAACTATTGATCCATAACGTGGAACTAGCTGCATCATTACATCATGTATGTTTAAAGAATGGTTGCTTTGTTTTCATCAAAAGCCAACATTCTTGTATAGGGCCATGCACTTCATTCTAGTTTCTTATATTAACAACATATCAATCAAAATGTTCAATTTCTGCCATATTTTGCAAGGAATATATGGGTAGTGTGAGACGAATGACATTCTAACAAAGGAAATAGAATTGCAATTTTTATCTGTATTTCTGCGGACACGTGTGTGTGTGTGTGTGTGTGTGTGTGTGTGTGTGTGTGTGTGTGTGTGTGTGTGTGTGTGTGTGTGTGTGTGTGTGTGTGTGCGCGCGCGCGTGTGTGTGTGTAAGCGAGCGTGTGCGTGCGTACGTGTGTGTCATACTCAGACAAAGAAACATATCCAATATCACCTTTGTCAACCTACTCAGAGATAAGCTCTTCTATGAACTGCTTGCTTCCTGTCACGGAACGGTGAATATTGAATTCGTACATTTATTTCGATGAGACTGAACCTTGAACCCTAAACCTCACCAAGTGAAAATAACATGAAAGTTCGTGAACCACAAGTCAAATGGAAGGAGCCTGAGAGAAAGCACAAGTGAAATTGCAGTCCGTGCGTGAAGATGTATACCAGTGTATAAATATATGAATAAGAATGAATATCTTCACAATACAAGAATTGTATTTGACCGGTTTCGAATATATTTTCGTCAGAAGTACATGAGTATAAAAGTACAATGTATTTCTGACGAACATGTATTCGAAACCGGTCAAATACATTTCTTGTATTGTGAAGACATTCATTCTCATTCATACCTTTCTACATTTGTCAACATGCATACGGTACATGTACACCAACTCGGGAGGGCTTCACCATACAGGAATGATAACACTGTGGTAGTGCCGAAGATGGTTTCAGGAAAATAAAACGACCACGCATCTTAATTAATGCTTTGACTCTTCATTCATTAACGTTATATAAACTAAATAATTGATCCTGAACATTCTCAAATTGTAGATTGTTGAGCGTGTTTTACCGTCATCTACAGGGGATAGTGGTATTTTTTCCTAATAAATACAAAAAAAAAATCATCTTCAGGTTTCTCAATTTCACACTAGATCCCTCATTCGACCCATAAATCTACCTGGTAGTTGTTTCAAATAGTATCAATAATGTGATGCATCTATAAAGTGCATCCAAAAACGAAAAAAAAATCAAAACTGAGTACTTTGTTAAAACTTAACACTATAATATGATTGTTGTGTCTTTACTAGAGCTGCCTCCGTGCCTCTCTAACCTACCATCTTCCTTTAACTACGTTGATCTACTCTCTCAAACAGGAAGCCAAATACTTATGATGGATACATACCCAAACAAAGTATTTCACACATTCACACTCACTTTTCATTGGTCAAGAAGCTGATTGGATTTTCTCTACGGCGTCAATATTTTTTCTGCCGCTCCTTTCCTTCATAGCGCCAATGACAAACTGCTTTCACCAAGAACGGGTCATTCATCTATCCAGCGGACGCGGGGTTGCTCTTATCTAAACTATCTGGAAAAATGGATATCATCGTAACGCTGCATTTGTGTCCAGGTTTTATGTCTTAATCTTTATCTTGACGTATCCCCCACTATCGGAGAACTTAAATATTGCAATTTTTACCTGCTATAATTAAGCGCCTCTGATGTCAAGGTTACCTCCACAACTTATGATGTGATTTACTCTTCTAGTGTCTACCTATCAATTTACAATTCTTTTATACATTTTACACAACTGCACTGCCATTTCTTTCGAGATTCTAATATCAATCAGTCGATCCTAGTGACGCTGTTGAAGCCGAGAAGAGCGCATTGCCGCAGTCCCCCCTTCGATTCCAACCCCGAGTCTTCCTGGATCTAACACGAGCGAGAGTCCGACTACACCCACGGCCTGGCAAGTGGTTACGCGTCGTCCATAGATGCCTTAGCATTCGCCTTATCCAAAGTGAAAGAATAAGAGATGAAGGGGGAAGACGAAGTGGAAGGATAGCAGGAAGTGGAAGGATAGCAGGGAGGCAACAAAACGAGGTAGATGGAGATAATTAGATGACAAGGGCTGGTAATTCATCGTTATAATCACAAAAATACTAACCACCTCATCATTATTCTAGGAACACAGAAGTAATTAGTTATTGGTTATTTTGCTGCACGTTGCCTATGAATAGTTAAATTTCAGTAGATGGAGAACGAAAGCATCGGGTTTTCTCTGTTAATATTAAGACAAGGAGGAAGGGAAGAGGAACCCAAAAATAAAACCAGGTGGCGATGATCATGTCCTTCGTCTTTTTTCTTTTCTTTTCTAATCCCGTTGTTTTCATTCTTGTTATTGTCGCTGCTTTGATTATCATTATTGTTTTTATTATCGTTATCATTAGCAGTTATTGTAGTATTATGATTATCATCATCACTATTAGTAGACTTATTATTATTATTATAACATTATCATAGTGTCATTATCATTATTGTTATAATAGTAGTAATATAAATATGCATAACAGTATCAGTTATACTATTTTCATCATTATTATTATTATTGTTATTATTATTGTTACTGTTATTACTGCTGACCATTGACGTTTTCATTAGTACAGATTTTGTTATTATTATAGATATTGTTTTTATAATAATTACTACAATAAGAACAACATTAAGAATACTGCTGCTATTAATACTACTTTTATTATCACTACTATTGTTATTGCCATCATGATTATTATTACTGATAATATTATCATTATTGTTATGATCAACTATTTCTTTATTGTACTTCTTTCACTACTACTTATATACATATATGTGTGTGTGTGTGTGTGTGTATTTATTTATTTATTTATTTATATATATATATATATATATATATATATAATATATATATATATATGTATATATATATATATATATATATATATATATATACACACACACACACACGCACACATATACACACATATACTATATACTATTTTTAAATTTGATTCATTACGGAAAAGTTCATTCCAAATAGAAAAATAGGGATTTCAAAATTAATGCTTTCCATATAGCTATGTAGTCATGAATAGAACAAAAACTCACATATTCCTTCATTAATGGAGGTATCATATAAATTATTATTCTTGCAACAAAGTTCAAAGCTAAAGCTGAATTCTGTCAATATTTTTTCATGTTTTATACTTTAATTGTTAAAATAGTATATGATGAACATTAGTATTTTTTTACAAATAATAGATTTCATATTGTTAGTACTAGGAAATAAAGAATTGCACATTATCAATCTTTAAACCAAAGTATAGAAATGATAGTGAACCATGGTGTGCAGCTGCTGTAAACCAATGTATCATACAGGAAAAAATTAAGTGTTATTTTTTATCTGTTGCAGAAAGAGGGAGCAGCATCTCTGCTTCTTTTGCGATAAGGTCTTTACCACCAAAGAAGCAGCTGAATCCTGTGAGAGGAATCATACCGACGCTGGTAGAGGTGCCCTTGAGCTGTCTGAGGATCCAGACTGGGAATTTGACACCCCATTACACAATGCCAGGTAATCAGAATCTATTTCACATTCTTAGAGTAAAAAGATAATTAAGAATTACATGAAGAATTACATATTTTTAAACTTTCAACCAAAGTTTAGAAAATATAGTCAGTCACGGCGTGAACCACTTGCTGTAAACCAATATATCACACAGAACAACTTTAAGAGTTTTTTGTATCTGTTGCAGAAAGAGAGAGCAATATCTCTGCTTCTTTTGCAATAAGATCTTCACTACCAAAGAGGCAGCTGAATTCTGTGAGAGGAAACATACCAACATTGCAG
>NC_091552.1:11280955-11283455 GCF_042767895.1 Penaeus vannamei
GTAATAATGATAATAATAGTAATGATAGTAATAATGATAATAAGAGTAATGATAGTAATAATGATAGTGGTAATGATAATGAAAATAACAATAATAATGATGATAATAATAGTAATGATAGTAATAATGATAATTGTTATAATAATAATGATAATTGCTATAATAATAATGGTAATAAGAGTAACAATAATGATAATAGGAACAGTAGTAATAATGATAATAATCATGACCATTACTATGATCATAATAATAAAAAAATAGTAACCAAAGCTATTATCGGAATTACAAGCCTGACAAAACTATTCCGGGAACTGGAGCATATGATCTGTTATCTTGGCACTGAGATATCAAAGAGATAGATAAGAGTGTATCAGAAAATGATGGTGTATAAATATAGTAAAGAAAACAAAACTTGTGCATGCATGTGTGTGTGTGTGTGTGTGTGTGTGTACGCGCGCATATAAAGGTACATGGGTCAATAGTTATTAATAAAGATAGCGATTCGAGTATGTGCGTGTGTTGCAAATACTGTGGCATACCGTGCTCCATCTTGTAGCTGTTCCATGAGTGTTATTCATAAAGGCTATACCGCAGCGGTTGTTTATATTCAACCTAGAAAAAAAGAGAAACTATGAATTATAGATGAAAAAAAAAAATCTTAATATATAATTATGAACGATTATATGTATAACTTGTACTTAAACCTAAAATCATCAACTGGCCTTCTCAGGGGCTCCATGGTTCATGATGGCAAGGCACGTAGAAATAAATGCTTTTTAAACTGGTCCTCTGAACAAGGAAGTCGTGTCGTAACTGAAGATATTGCAAGAAACAGGTCGTAGATTGCAGAAACAGGGATGAGAGTTGTTACAATACACAGTGGTGTCTATTCACCTTTACCCTTCTCGTGTGAATATCATCGACAAAAATCAGTAACCTTGTCTTCCTAATACGTGAGATACAGAACTGAGTCAAACACCCACTCCCTTCTGTATCGGTTAGATTCATTATCTTGCAGATGTTAGTCTTATCTGCAGAAACGAATGTTCTTTCAGCTCTCAGGCATTTCATTAGTCGATGTCATCAGTCATCAGTGGTTTCTCAGTCGATGAAGTCAATCGGAGGGAGAAAGGAGACACAGCAGATAATCGGATGGACAGATAACGACGAAAATGAAAATGCAAGGACCTGGAGAGAGCCCCATGCCTATCTCTGATAACTGCCCTCAGAAGTGCTTGTTATCGTCGACATAGCCGGACACAATCGTATTGCTGATCTGATAGCGCCCTCTTTTTGTTGGCGTCTACTGCACACACCGCCCGCTCGTCAGGTATGTCTTGGCTTGGCTTGGTTTGCAGATATTGTTCATTTTGTTGTTCACGAGTAGTAGAATAGAGCTGGTAAGAGATGAAGATGCGGAGAGGAACAGAAGAGCATCTGGTAAGAGTGATAAGGATCGGGAAATGAAGAGCACACCTGTAAGGTATTTGTGTGTTGATTTCCACTGTCAGTGTCTGCAAACATTCGAAACTAACCAAAACCTCTGGAAGTAAAGGTACTAGTGGTAGTCTCTAAGATCTGACGTGGAAGATTGGTAAATCATTAAAACAGTTTAGGATGAGATAATGAAAAAGGAAACTGTACAATTAGGAAGTGAACATAACATAGCATAGTTCGGGGCAAAATGAGACATTGGCAGCCCCAATTGCAAGTTCCTCGCTTCGTAATACACAATGATGCTTACATAAATTGTGAAAATTATCATTGAAGGCTCTTTTATGTTCATCAACCGTCGTTTCGTTTGGAATGACAAGCAAAATGGAAGGTGTGATTTTTTTCCTCCATTTTTAAATCCTTGCGCCGACACTCACTGCTTTAAGATGGGTTCATTTCAGTTTTATTGAATAACCAAGTGCTTACTGTATTTAGATTTTCGATGCCTTTTCTTCCATCTTGCAAGTGTGAATAGGCTAATTTTCAATATATTTTGGTTGTTGCCGATTCGAATCATTCTCCTGCCACTGGGGCAAAATGAGACAGCACGCAGCTATTTTGACCTAGCCTGTATTTTTTAAAAAGGGACTTGGCTGTCTCTTAAGTGCTCTGTAGTTCAAGATGGCACGGATCGTAAAAAAAAAATCTCTTAAACTAGTCCCGTGAACAAGGAGGTCGACAATATATTGAATGAAACTGATACAACATAAACTTTTTTTTATACCATCAAAGGTATCAGTGCAGGTCAAAAGATACAGCTAAGAAAGAATGGGAAGATAGGAAGTCAGCTATTTCCGTAAGAAAAACATGTTTGCTGATCTTTTAAACTTTTCAAGAGACGGAGAAGTTACAATCTGTGAAGGCAATGTGACTTTTATACGATCGACCTACATCAAATGTCTTTGAACTGAGGGGTCATGGAACTTCTAGTAACTTGCAGGTTGATAAAAATCAGGTAAAAACTTATAGATGGAATGTGAATTATCAGTTACAGTTTCTTATTAGA
>NC_091552.1:11295955-11299085 GCF_042767895.1 Penaeus vannamei
CCATAAGGACTTCCTTTAAATTTTCCATACGAAATGCAGATTATCATGATACAATTTTTCAAATGCTGAAATTGAATACGCAACAGTTATATAGAAAACTTGAGAGCCCCTTTAATTATTAATTATTATCATATGATTAATTATTATCATAGGGTCTATCACGCTATGGTTATTTGTTCTAATTAATGTCATTAATTTTATGAAATGACAACAATCTAAGATCAAGTCATAGACAAATTATTCGACAGTCGTGGAACACATCAGGCATTAGAGCTATAAAAGAAAATACGTTTTCTGTACATGCCGGTCCTGAAGTGCCATCTGGAATTGATAAAAATACATTTTCTTATTTCAAATGTAGGCTACATTAAGCTTGCAAGAAAATGGTAGAGAAATCTTCAAACGTATTCTGAAGAACGAATACAATATACTGTATACACAAGTAGGGATCAGTGGTGTGGCTCTGTAAGTAGTGAACTCTGGCCTCACACAACCAGCCAGTCCCAACCCAGTCTTCCTCTCGTCCATGGTCGAACAGGAGGATGTACAGGAAAGCAACGAATGGGGCATAACTACATCTTTAGAAAGCCGAAGGGACGTTATTTAGATTAGAGTCCCAATTCCCCTAGCAAAAGTAACAGAAACTTGTGGTGCACAGTGACTAGATCTTGTTTTTAGGGCCAGCTGCCCGTTAACAGGACCGAATGAAGTTGAGACAACAGGTACCTAAGCTTAAATGTCGAAGCAACCAGGATTTCTTTGCCAAAAGATATTGCAACTAGATTAGAAAAGTTCTAGTGCTCTGGAATACAGAGAAGCTCACCAGGCATACAGGGCAGATGTACATACTGCCTGCTAAGTAGAGAATACAATGGACTGACCATCAAGTGAAGATGCAAAACGTGAAACCACGGCAGATGTGATTTAAGTTACTAGAAAGGTCTGGAAGACTTTCTTGACGGTTGACCAGGCTAACTGATTTTCCCGCCTTGTGCTATCAAAAGATAAGGGAGCAGTTAAATGTTCAACTATGCCATTTCACTGTGAAAGTGTCTGGGCACCCTCTGGCATTACCTCTGTTTATGCCTTAAACCTGCCAAAAGTAGATGTCACACGACAGTGACCAGTCTATTCCACTGATGAATGGGTCACGTGGCCATATCATAATCATCATTCACCAACAATCAAATATAACACTTGAAGTGCTGACTTACTGCATGTATGTTATTATATTTGAACATTTATTTTCTTTAAACATTTCTTGGTGCAGTTAAAACGTAAATGAAAAAGGCTTACATATTTAAAAATTCTGCTTGGTATAGCCATACCTGGTCCAAGAATTCTATCATTGAACTATAACACTCTTTTGGTTGCTTGTACATGTTTGTGTGTGTGTGTGGGGGGGGGGGGGTGTTGTTGTTGTCTTATCTACATTCTGTTCAAAAAAAATTTTCTTTCTTTTTTCCAGTTAAGAATATGACGAAATGTTGGACAGGAATTCTGCTGGTGATGCTCGCCATCCTTATGCAGAGTGGAAGAGCTACTAAACTTGCCAATTCTCCTGGTGTCTCAAGCATTGAATTGGACAGTCGCTCTGAATCTGCGGAGCAATTCGAAGATGGAGCCACTTCTTCAATCTCTAGTTCTGTTTCACCATCTGAGAGTTCGGACAGTAGCTCTAGTTCTGTTTCACCATCTGAGAGTTCGGACAGTAGCTCTAGTTCTGTTACACCATCTGCGAGTCCGGACAGTAGCTCTAGTTCTGTTACACCATCTGCGAGTTCGGACAGTAGCTCTAGTTCTGTTACACCAACTGAGCCAAATACTTCCAGTGACTCTACAAACCCAGTTAGCTCCACAACAGATACCACAGACAAACCAACACTAACAGGTAAATATTACACTCATCAGTTATATGTCCTATTGTATGCATGGTGCTGTTAATGCCTATATTATATACGTAAGCACGAAAGTATGCATGTGTGTGTTCAAGGCAGTTAGCCAGTGGGTCTGGACAATATACAATTTCTTATTAATCTTATCCTTTCGATATCAATATGCTGGTATTGATGTTAGTGTCTAAAGTAGCCTGTGGACCTCCTTCACTGGCATTTTACAGTTTCAGTTATTATGATCCTTAATGATGATAATCAATGTTGATTTGAATAAGAGTGAGAGACATCACGCCATCAGAGTAAGTCCTGACCACATTGGTCTATATTACTGAACTTTCATTGGAGGGAAATTAGTGACAAAATGATTAACTGTTTATAAACCTCTACATAGGTCCAATAGTTTATTATATTGTCGTAGTATTGTATGCATGAAGGTATTTAATATTGGACAGAGATTCCTCATTTTCCACTTGTAATTTCGTAACCTATTTTGCAATTACAATTATGTCTTTTTCAAGAAACTCCATCCCAAGGTACTGAAAGCTGTAGGAGTAAGGGTTTACATATTTTTCTCCCTTCCATGTTATACCTTGTTATTCCCCTGTTGCACTTAGCACCCTTCTGGCTGCCTGAGTAAAAGACAGCAGTCATCCAAGTAATCCTTGCCAGTTCTTCCATAATGTCACATAAACCAAAATAAACTGAAGTGTGAAATGAGGAGGATCTGATCCACACATATGAAGTCCAAGTTTCACTCTTGTGTGTCCTATCTCACGAAAAGAAGAACTGGCAACTCACGAAGGAGAACTTCGGTTCATTTTCTTTCTCGTTCCCATGAGCTTGCGCTTGTGTTTACATGTATGTTAACTCCCAAACCCGGACCAAGAGCAGATGAAGAAATATTCGTGATTTTTGCTTATATGATATTACGTTATACTCGTTAATCCAGTGACTCTCAACCTTTATGGAGTCACGGACCCCTTGAAGAATCTAATGAGAACTATGGACCCCCAACTCCTAAAAGTATTCACGTAAACATAACTTTGCGTGCAATGTGTATAATTCACTTTTGTGGAATTCATGATGAACAGATTGCAACAGAAACAACGAAGGGAAGGGCAAGAAAACACACGAATATGTCAATTCGTGTGTTTTCTTGCCCTTCCCTTCGTTGTTCCTGTTGCATAATTCACTTTATTCATTAAGATTTGATTGTCTCATACACGTACGAGATA
>NC_091552.1:11299585-11302085 GCF_042767895.1 Penaeus vannamei
AAATCGGGGAAATTTTTTTTTCCCAAACATATTGCAAATCCTTCGCAAGCAACTCTGACGTCGTAGAGTAGTTACACACTGTCACAAAGTTGTGATTGCTTATTTTGAGAACAATAGCACATAGCGCTTAAACAGCGAAGGAATTATCCATTCCCCAAAAACAACGTTTAAAGGGAGGAGTCAAGAAGAATCTGGTAAATTTTGACTGCTCAGCCTAGTACATGAAGAATCCATTTCTCATCTACGCGCTGGTCTGTCTGCACTCTACCCAAATACTAAGTTAGGTTAGGTTGGTTAGGTTAGATTAGGTTGGAAATAGGAAAAGGCCTTATAAACCGTAAGTAATTATTTAAGTGACCAGTACTCTAGAAAATGGATAAGCAAATACAGCTGCCCTACCTCTACCCTGTGCCTACTTGAAAAGCTCAGAATGAATGAAACCATCTGGACAAAAATTAGGTGTCGCAAATATATCTAGAGCGATACACTGGTTTGTTGTAATATTGTCAAATTAGTTTATATGTTGCAGAGCATGAGCAATTATGAATATACTGCACATCTTTAGGAATTGCAATATAAACAGCAAGTTGGAAGACACTTGACCCCTCAAAACAACGCTAATAAAACGTATTTACTGAAATCGAAGGTAAATAAATGAACTCAGTGTATAATCTTCGTCGTACAATGTACATAATAGACAAAAAGCAATAGGTCAACAAGTTATATAATAAATAAACCTCCTACCGGCCGAACACAACCGGCCTACGATCCCTACGTCGTCTGCTAATTCCTCATAATATCCCGCTCCACAAACACAAAAGGGATGAAATGACTCTCAAAAGCGAAGAAGAAATGTTCGAAAAGGGGCTCTCTATTATCAATTTACCGAAAGATTCAAAAGGGCTTACCGGAGCGGAGGGCAAGTCGGGAGAGCATCGTCGTCACTGTCCGGCGGATCTTACGGCACTGAAGGCAAGATGGCGGCGGAGGAGGTCAAATGAGGACTTAAATAATGAGGAACTTTTGATTATTTAGAGATTAAGCATACCATCGTCTTTCAGAGGCTTGTGCTTATGAAGTTGATTGTTAGAGCCAATGTTTTACTTTATAATTGCGGCTTGACTGAAAGAGCTTTATTTTGCCAAATGGGTATATTGGTAGCTAGAAACCTATAAGATTAAAATTCAAGCACATTCATGAAAGCCTTAGAATAAAGATGTATTAATGATTTATTTAATAATCTAAGCCTGTGATTTATATTTAATCAAATTTGACCAAAAATTCACAAAAGGCAAAAGTATAAAATCATAAACATCCGCTGAACAAAGTACTCGATTCTTTACTTTATACTATCAAATTCTTTTAAATCGAGTGGAATATAATTTTGCGATCCTTCTTTTATGTTTTACTTAGAGTTCGCTATTTATTGTAAGGAACGTCAGCTGATCACCAAAACAAACCTTTACATCAAAACATTCCTAGAAATCAACAGCTGAAGAGGAATATAGGTAAAATATTTGATTATAGTTGAACGTTGAAGGCCGTATTGTCGCATTCTTCACAGATATGTGAGTGTTTTATTTGTTTAGGCCGGATATAAGTTGCTACCGTTTTGTTGGTTAAGTAATATATTATTAATGTCTTCACAAGACATATAAGTTTCTAGTATATAAACAAAGGCATTTTCTGGTTCAGAAATATTTCATGTAAAGTTATTAATTTTGGTTATCAAAGGTAGCAGAGGTACAAATGATATAATTGTAAATACCACAATATATTGGTCTTGCCTTGCTACCCAGCTACAAAAAGCACTAGATATTCAGTATTCGCCAAGTCCAATTCAAATGACTGTTGTCTGTAGGGCTAAGAATATCCCATCACAATTATTGAGTTGTGGAGTTTCATCAAAATCTAAGGAACTAGTTGTTATTATAGAAAACTGAGAGGGAGATTAATAATTAGTAAGGTGAATGTTACCGAGAGTGACACAGAGATAGAGGAGAATGGACACCACTATCTTATAGAGCACATGAAATAAGAGTGATAAGCAACACAGATACAGCTGCTACAGCCTCACATAGCCAGAGTTCTTATTTTTCTGTGTAAGTTATTAGCTTTGCAGGGTGCACTTCTTTGTACCTGGGGGTGTTGTCTCAAGTCCTTTATTCATTACCAAAATTGAATAATGGCCATGTAATAAACAATACAGCTATCTGCAACTGTATTTATGTACTGAATCTCAAAATCCACCATAAGCAGTTTTTTTATTCCTGCCTTTTATATTTGGCCATTCCAGTGATACTGACTACAGTTTCCCATACATTCCTTGTAATTGGATGACTTAATCTTACAAGGGCAACATGATTTAACTTAAAGAATTTTACCCAGGGACCACACTATTTTTGTTAAATGAATATTCTCCGTCAGTTTTTTGCAGCCTAAGGATGGGCATTTTCTTATCATGCTGCGGTGGAGGCGGGTCCTCTAGCTACCATGATAT
>NC_091552.1:11304585-11317085 GCF_042767895.1 Penaeus vannamei
TTTACAATTTGCTTGAACTGCTATATTGATGTTCATTTTTTAAAAAGTTGTGATGTCTCATTCATTGAGAGGTGATTACTGCTGCAAAATATGAGAGCTGATTTGTCCGCTGTCTTTTCTGAGCAGCTGCAGTATATGAAAAATGTACCAAAAGCACGTGTGGCTGTCAGATAATGGTTGAGAAATAGAAACTTACTCAAATCACACACAAAATGAAGTGGATGATATTGGCAGAATATACCTCCTTAGACGACATTAGAAGTTTTAGTTATGAGAGAACAGAGATCACTATGGTAGTTATTCATTGTGCAATTATATACAGACACAGTTAGGTAAAGATACAGATTTTTTAACCCCTAAAGGACAATATAAAGTAATTTTTTTTACTCAAGTATGAATGATACACAAGATGAATGTCGGTAAAAGTAATTTTTCCTGTCGATTTCTTCATTCATTTACTTCAGAATTTTGAATCTCACTTTAACACTTTTTCAATTATGAGGGCATATGTAGCTTTGAACTTTTCCGTCCTTTAAGGGTTATATTAAAGATTTTGTGTATGAGAGTACTGTAGTGTTCAGTCAAATTATATGTCTTTCTGTAGTAAGTTACATATACATATACATCTCAAAAACTCCATTGCACCTATGTATTAATGTTTTGCTGTGTTCATGATATATAAGATTATTTGATCTCTTAAAAAAATGTTTGTAAATTCATGGATAAAAGTGCATCAGTAATTCCTTGTTAAAGACAAGTCTGATAATGTAAAGGAGGGTTAGTAGTAGCAAGTAATAGGTCAGTAGATTATTTGTAGATTAGTAGTAGCAAGCACAAAAAAATGATGGGAGGAGCAGCAGCTTCAGGTTATCTACTATCATATGTGTTGAAATCATCCTTTACAGTAGTCCATCTTCAACACTTTCCTACTTTTTTTTAATGAGCAGTATCAATACTTTCAGGTGTATTGAAATGGGACTGATTTTATTTTTATTATTATTTTTTTCTCTCTCTGTAAGCTAAGTGATATAACATACTGATCTGATTCTAAGACAGAAAGAATTTAGGAATATAAATGACTGTATGTGGATCATCATTGTGTTTTGGAAGGTGAGACAACTAAAATTTTGAGTGTTAGTAATGAAATAAATTGCAAGAAAATGAGAGATGTTGAAACTAGTAGTTAAAAGATATATTTAATATCTTTTCATCATCATTTCATAAGCTCTCTTGATTTATACTAAGTAAAATTGGGTATTTATGTATTAATTTATTCATTCTAAGCTGCAAAATAGTCAAATATTATGGGAATTGATCTCCAAGTTGGAATATGCAATTAGGTACAGATAAAAGGAGGGAAATATGTTATTTAATGTTAAATGGTGGAAACCAAGAAGAGATTTGATTTAAAATAAAATAAACAGATAAAGGGGGAAAATGCGAGAAACCAAGAGATTACATTAAAAAAGAGAGTCAAGCACATTTCTTTGTTTAAAATATTAACCATTATCCATTAAAAACAGGAACTCCTTATTTGCAGTTTCACAAGTAGATAATTAGTGTCAGAGTCACAACATTAATTTCAGTGTTAGCCTTGCCCATTTTACATGATTTGACTTGCACTTGCCAAGAATTTTCAAACAGGTGTATATTTGTCTGTGCACATATTTGTGTAAAAAGGTTTAATGATTACAGAAAGTGTCAAATTTGCCCATTTTTGAAGGGAAATGTAAGCAAAACTATATTACATTGCAGGTCATACAAACATAGACAGTTATTCATGCAAGCAAAATGCCAAAGAACAAAGAATTTTGCAAATAGTATTTTGTATTTTTATATAGTTAACAGATATTTTATACTTTGATTATCACTTGATTCTTATGAATCGGAACTTTGTAGAAACATGTATTTTATATACCTTTCTATCTGTGCTATTTTCAACACAGAAGCTTGTTAATACAGCTCTTCTTTCCTCAAGTTTATTTGTCTACATGCTTTATATTTCTGGATATGCAGTTAGTAATGTTGTTTGGTGTGAACATATATCAAGTTATGTTATGGACTGTGTAAGACAGAAATTGTTCATGTTTTTTTTTGTTGCTGTTGAAGAAGCTGTAAAGATGGCATGGGTACTTATTAATATATCCTTGTTTCCTCATCTTCCACCAAACAAAATATATAAAAAATACTAAAGCATTTTCCATTCTTGTTTTAAAAAGGATGTAATCATTGAAGCTTTTAGTAAACTTGAAAATGTTTTTCTGATATAAAAATCAAGAGGATCTGCTTAGGTGAATATATGATTATATACATTTTGTGACATAGATCCAGTAAAAACAAATTTGATATTTGGACAAAATATCTCAATGCATTGTATGTTACTGTATCAATTAAACTGCCAAGCCTTCCTCATAATGTGGCAAAATTCATGTAATACAGAGATGTTTGTAGCAAATAAGAAGTGTGCATTATATATTTTAATTATCCATTCTATATATAGTAATCTGCATCATTCCTTTTTTCTCTTCACCCTCTACCAAAGATCATATTCACCTGAAATAAAGCATGAATTTTACTCTTCCATTCATCATCCTTTCATCCCTGTATTCACTTAGCATTGATTTTGCTTTCGTTTTATGGTTTGAAATTGTGATTTAATATCCTGTACTTAAACACATTTTGCAATCACATACTGAATCACACTCTCAGATAATGATTCTCCTGCTGCCTTATTATATGAATTTTCATTCCTTCTTCATTGTATTATACATTGTGAGAGACAAAATAAATTATGTTACTCTGCAAATTTGTCTTGTTTTCCAACTTTCTTATTTTATGGGGCTGTAAGCAACATAAGGTTATCTAAGACAGTAATTCTGTGTCTTTTAACGATATTATTGGAAAGACTTTTTAGTGTAATGACCCTCACAAAACTTAGCTTGTTGTTGTCGTGGAAGGGTTTAGGAGATGGAGATTGAGACCCAATGTAGAGGATTACCCCTACCTTGGGCCTCAGCCCTTGCCTCAACTAATTTTGCTTGGTCCTTTCTTCTCTTCTTTCCTCTTTCGTATCTTCTTTATTCCCTTCTTCTATCCCATTCCTAAGGTGTGAGAGCCCTGCTGAAAGGATGAAAGGCTGGCTTTGTGTCAGTCACAAACAGCCTCCGTGAGCCATGGGCACGGTATTCCCTTGGTTAATTACAGAGCCCTTACTCCTTATGGGGACCTTAAGGGGTAGACCATTTCTGTTCCCCAGTTTATTCAGGCTCACCATGGCCAGTAATGAAGATTCCTGACCCTTGATAGAGGTATTAAGGCTTGCCCCTTCATCGAGTAGCCTATCTGAATTTGACTTTGATGGTTTTCCAACCCTTGCCCCTCCTTTGATCACAGTTCCGACCACTGATGATAATTCCCCCTCTTAGACACTTACAAACAACTCTAACCATTCTGAAACACCCACTTAGGTTATTACTCAACCCCTGGAAAATACCTTTTCCTCATCCCCAATATTCTCTTTATCCCCTACTGCACGACCCTCTTCAATGTCAACCCCCTCTTCCCTTATTACTACCCTTCATCCTTATTGTCCTCCCCCCGGCAGAACTACTCCACTCCACACCACCCCATCTTCCTCTCGCCCTCGTCCTTCTACCTCTGCAAACTTTCTGGGTACTCTATTTGGCCCAGCCAAGTGGGATCGATTCTTTGTAATTCCCCCACAGCTCCCTATTCTGAGAATACCCTTCTCTTTCAGCAGTGCCTCCAGAAACAAGTAGGCAAGGTTAGCTTTCGCAGTAGCTCTGATCATTCGCACCTTGTCATGTTTACATTTGAAGCTCAAGCTCGTACACTATCTGCCCTAACTGACCTTACTGGCAAAACCATTCCTGCCGAACCTCACCCAACTCTTAATACTTGTACTGGAACTGTTTCCATTCCCCCAAATGCTTGTCCCATGTATAACAAGGACTGGTGAAACTGTGAAAATGTCCTACTTTCTTGCCTTGATGAATATGATGCAGTGGCAGTACAGTGTTACACTCTTCCTCCTAGAGGCCAACATAAATCTCATGTCAACATTGCCAAGATTAGCTTCCATAGACTAGACCTCCCCCATGAGGTTTATATTGGTGGATTGTCTTATCATGTCCAACAATATCAACCCCTTCCTCGTCAATGTCAAAAACCTGGTCATGACCATTCAAACTGCCCTGCTCAGTCACGTACATGTGCCAATTGTGGAGACTCCCATAATGTGTTTTATAGGAGCTGTCCTGCCTATAAGTTTGAATGTGAGGTAGCAGTCCTCAGATTTAAACTAGGCCTCACTCTATAAGAGACCAGACAGGAAGCACGACGACAAGGTTTTTCTCTCTCAACTTATTCCAAAACAGTCCTGTGCTCTGCTCCCTCACCATCAACACAAGATATTTCTGCATTTACCCAGGTATCTTTTCCCAATACCCAAAACCTACGTCCTATGTCTACTCACCCTATCCACCAGACAAATCCATTTTCCATCCTAAATCCAGATACTCCAATCTCTACCACTTCCCAGATACCTACCCCTCCTCCTCACTTTAGTTGTCATACCAGACAACCTAAACTTTCCACTCCACACTCTCTTACTACATTCTCTCCTTCACCTTCCTTTTCATCTGTACCTCAGATATCCATCTCCTCTTCTCCTCCTTATATGGGAACCTTTGTTTCTCAGTCCTCTATACCAAATTCCCCTTCAGAAACCCTTGAAGACATCCGAAACTTCCTAAAGAAACTTCCTCCTCCACCCCCCAATCCCTCTGTTCCTACTCCTACTACATTTAAAGTATTTGCAGATGTTCATCCTCCTCCTTCCCAAGTTCCCTCCATCCTCTTCTTCCTACACCCTCCCAACATACACCATCCTCTCTACCACTTGAATACTCACATGAATCCTCTCTAACACAACAGTGTCCTTCCCCAGACCCCTCCTCTCCAAACATTTTTCCATTTTTCCTAGTGCTTCTCTTTCTCAACCCCTGGATTCTTCTCCTCCTAGTTCTCCAACAGCCACCTCTGTTTTCCTTGATCAGTGTCCCTATTCCTTCCCCAGTCACATATACACTGCAATTCACTCATTTGCTCTGCCCCCTTTTGTTCCCCCAACCCCTTCCCATGATGCCTCATCCTCTCAACCACCCAAACTGCCCATACCACCCAAACTGAACCTCCCCCCAAAACCCCATCCTTCCCTACTATCCCTCCCACTCCCTCCTGGGTATACACATGAATCTCTTTTATCACAATATCCTTCCCCACTGTACCTATCGAACCCCCAGACACTACTCCTTCACCTATTCCTGATCCTTTGTCTCAACCCCCAGATACCTAACCCCCTACTACTAATACAACCGTATATAACTTATCACCTATTATCCCTATTCCTTCCCCAGTCACAGATACAATACAATTAATTTAATCGATCTGCCTCCTTAACCTTTCCCATTTATTAATCACTGCTCTACTTCATTTACTTCCCTCCTTTCCCCTTTTCATTACCATACTTTCCTGTAACACCCTCTAATCTTTGATATTTAACACCATCCCCTCTCCCCGGATTTCTCTCTTACTCTTCAACAATTATCTATTCTGCCTTGAACATTTTTCCTATACCTTCTCCAGTGACAGATACACTATAATTCACTCAATCGCCCTACCCTCCCCTTTATGCTAATTTCTGCTCTAGTTTACTTGCTCCCCTATCCCCCTATTCACTGTATTATTCTATAACGTTTTTTAACCTTTGACATCTAACACAAGTCAGCCTCAGGAGCCCAGCTGTCGACTGACTTGCCCTATGGTAGTACCTGGGGCACAAGTGTTCGACCCAGGCTGGATATGACACTTCCACGGGCGTCATGGTAGCTAGGAAATTTCCGTAAGATCGACTCAAGAGGGAAAATAGCGAGACCACAAGAGCTGCGGAGACCAGGAGGGAAGCTCGGAGAAAGCGGCAGCCATTTTTGGTCCGGGATCCGCTCTCTGTGATCCATATTTGGCACGGCGATTTTGGGATTCCCATGTTTGGGTTTCTTGGCATTTAGGGATTGTTAGTATTTTACGATTCTTCTTTTTTTTAGATTCTTGGTATTTTGTGATTCTTGTGATTCTTGGTATCGCTTGGTAATTTAGGATTCTTGGTAACACTTCCCATTCATGTCATTCCTGCAGTTCAGAAGAGAAAATCAGATTAGCCTTTACGATGTTGGTCATACACAAGGGATTTTTTTTTTTTTTAATCTGGATAGGCCTACACACTGACATTATGAATTCGAAGAAAAAATATCACTGATTAGTAAAAATAGATAAATAAATAAACTTACTTTTTTGTATTAAACAGTGATGGCACCTAGGCTGTCAGTTCACATGAAATCCCGAAAACAAAACCAAAAATCTGAAGAAAAAAATTACACAGTATTTAACTGTAGGAAGATCAGAGCGGTGGAAAAGCATGTATCTGCATATACAAGGTGAAGAAAGTGAAATAAAAGAGCAACACAGACCAAGACACTATAATAAAACCTCCCCCCCCCCTGAAGAGGGAGTAATTAGAGTAATCGGTGGAGTAATGAATGTTCTTAAGGTCCTAAGATCTGGTGAGAAATAATGAAGACAGTGAGAAAACTGGAGGCATCGTCAGTCTCTTCAGTTGTGGCACACATACATATACATACACACACGCATGCACGCACACACACGGGGAAAACATTGGAATATCAAAAATATGTATTGTTCTTTTAACATCACTGTCGCCAATATGTGACAGTGAAAATTTTCAGGGTAACTCCAATCCTTCGACCTGACCTTAAAATCGAATATGATTTGTCCTAAAATAATGTCTCTTTGGCATAACTACCAACACCTGGGTTATTAAGGTGGGAGGAATTTCCAGGAGAAAAATCTATTTCAACTATTAAGATTTTAATGCGGTGAAGCCTGAATACACGGTCCAAATAAGGTTCATGGGATGATTATATTCTCTCGTTGAGGGTGTATACTGAAGGTACATTAGTATTATCTTATATGTATATATATATATATATATATATATATATATATATATATATATATATATATATATATTTATTTATTTATTTATTTATTTTGTTTATCTATTTATTTATTTTTGATTCGCTGTCCAAGTATTCGGATAGGCCGGGTTTCGCTTGAGCCACCCAGTTGTGTTGCACCTTGTGAAGCTTGAAATCAGTCGTAGATGAAATAGTTATGATGAATCATAGATGGAAAATAGTGGATAAAACAAGGGTAGAGGAGGATAAGATCTTATCGGCGGGGGGGGGGGGGGGATTTGAAACAAACTTGAAATTGTCTTCATTTTCTAATAGAAGGGGTATACATTTGGCGCTCAGCTAGCTAAAGAAGAGAGAGATATCAGAGAAATATTTATAATCTACAGTGTTATCCAATTCGCTTTGAAAGCCCTGCAGTGTGTATGCCGATTCTGGCGGTCAGCATCTCTGATTGGCTGATAAGCAGCGGGTTTATGATTGGCTGTCACCTGTCGACCGCTCTGAGATGGCGCCACTCTTAAGAACAAAATAAAACTATGCCGATCGCATTACAATGATGTTCTCACTACTCCTCTTTAAGGTGTCACTTCTACCAGCGTATTTCCTGTGGTTTTAAATATCCTCAGTGACTCTTACATTTTTTTAAATGCTAAATCACTCGACTTAACCTTTCTATGTGGGGATTGTATATTACTTCCAGTCTTCACTTGATATCATGTATGTTGCTACTCCATATCACCCTTGCCTTCTGGTGTAAATTTCTAACTCTTCAATTATGATTTTTTCACTCCTAATCCTCAGATCCCTCATAGAGTCAGTATTTTATTGCAATTCCTCACATTATTGTCTAATTATCACTACGGACGTTTGTATTAGCCCAAGATATTATTACATAACCAGCCAAATTATTCTTTTCCATACTTTGCTTAAACAAGAGACAACTAAGCAAAAACTCGCTGCTATACGACCAATCACAAACCCACTGCTGGATAGCCAATCAGAAACGTAAATAAAGCATATTACATTTTTTTTCCTTAACAATAATGAATGTTTAAAAAAGGGAATATCACATTCTGCTAACTCGATGAAATCATAAAGCTAATTCTCCCCGTCCCATCTCTTACTGATTATTCGTGAAAGAAAATTAGAACCAGTCCCCCGTCCTTTTCAGCATCTTCCCATTTTCTATATCATAGTCTTCCATTTGGATTATATCAGACATTTTTTCTTATTAAAAAAAATGGCATGGTTGCCAAGCAAAGATGATAATTCATGCGCATTTAACTGTGTTTCTTCATCGTCTTGGTGACAAACCGCTCTCTCTCTCTCTACGCGAGCGGACACACACACACAAATATATATATACATATATATACATACATATATATGTATATATATATATATATATATATATATATATATACACACACACACACACACACACACACACATATATATATATATATATATATGTATGTATATATATATATATATATATATATATGTATGTGTGTGTGTGTGTGTGTGTGTGTGTGTGTGTGTGTGTTATCAATAGAAAAAGAACTTTATATTTCCAAAGTACATTTTGTGGATAAAGTTTTCTTGTACCCTAATTCTGTTGTTTTTCTCCATTAGTATTCATATTTCTTGCTGTTGAATTCTCAGAAAGACAAATGCAACTTGTGCTTTCTAACTGTATGTTTTTACTCTTAAGAAGAATGTAATGCAGGAAATATTCAGTAAACTTCATTAAAAAATCTATTATACTTTATTTTTCTTAGGTTTCCATGTATATATTCTTTGTACTTCCTATTTTACTCCGTCTACCCCATGCAGATGATTTTTCTATTTTCATGTTCAGTTATATGTGAGAATATGCTTGCGTGTGTTTATGCATAAGTGTATGTATATGTGTGTATTAAAGAGAGCAAGAAAGACTAGGGTTAAGACTTCTATACATAATAGAGTCACAGCTCCAACCCATGCTTTACAATGGCATTATACACTTTTGGGCAGTTCCTCATGGCAGCCTCTCCCAGTAGGGTTAGATTCCCCAGAGGGACTCTAATCTTCGTGGTATGGGAGCTGTATAAATGCAGGAAATAAGGATCATTCTGGCTCGTGAAGAAGTTCAGTGCCTTTCCCTTCTTCTTTTGGAAGATGTAGTCCAACTCGGTGTAAGGCGAGAAGGGATAGAGGCGAATTCGTGCAAAAATAGTCACGTTACCACATTTCGCATCCGTTTCCGTAATGTTGGGCCTATTGGTGACATCTGGACACAATTCGTGCATAACATCATACAGGAGATATGGTCCAATTCTACAACAGCTTTTGGGATCAAATACTTTTGGTATAGATGAAGCTACCATCTGAAAGTGCATTAGTATATTCAGTACCATGTTTATAGTGTGAAAATGGAAACATGCACCAGTCATTTTGTTTGCTGGTTAGAATAATTTCACATAATCTCAGAATACATATTTATAAGATCAATAAGATTACTGCATATTCTCATCTACATTACTGAATAGTCTTACTTGCAATGATGGATGGCCTTTAACAAAGTTCATGGCAGCATTATTTATCTGCACTAAAGCATGCCATCCAACCCAATTACTGAAGCTGGGCAAGGAGCGAAGAGTGATCATATCCAGGTCCAGAAACGTCCCACCAAAACGTTTCAACAACTCAATTCGACTGCTGTCTGACACGAAGGTTGGAGATCGTGCTGAAAGAAAACCATTGTAGAGCTAAAGAAAACGAAAATTAGGTTAGGATCCCTACAAAGTACATCTACAGTAATTATTGTATATGTTGAAGCTTTACATTTAGACTATAAAGATATAGAAAGATATTGCCTAATTTTGTCTTAATCATGGGATAAGGACTGATATTAATTAAATTACCAAATGAGAAAATCCATTAAGAAGTAATATCGGAATCCAAACCTTCATTTAACATCCACTGACGTTCTCGGTGCCAGGTCAAAAGGGGTTCTTCTTGGTACACTTGATCAAGGTCAAGCCATGATGCGTGCACATTGTCTAGGCCCAACACGACCTTTGGAGAAAAAAAAGAGTGTGAAAATATCTGTCACAAGAAGTAGATAAAACAATATCACCAACATTTTAAAAAGCACACTGGATATTATGTTATTTGAAAGAAAGATACACACGCACACACACACACTACGCCTGCCTATGAATGGAAACGTATTTATCGAAATATATTACAGCCTGGAGCCGCGGATCAGAGGTACGTCCGCAATTTCTAAGGGGAGCACAAACCCATGGGAAAAAGGATCTTGTTTTTCTCTAAATGAGAGCACGGTCAAATAATAGGGAGTTTAATAATAATGTGATTAATCAATAAAAAAAAAAAAACTAACAAGTTTTTAATTTTCTTGAATATCTGGCATGGAATCTTATTCATAGATACAAGGGTGTGTGGAGAGAAGGACAAATTCCTAGAAGAGGCGTGGAAGTAAAGAGTTAAGAACCACTGGCTTACAGGTTTGACATGAGCACACAGCAATATTAAAGGTTTCTTGGTGGTGGTTAACTTGGCTTCCATATATTTAGGAGTCCGACAAAGAGCTGTGTTTCTTGGCACACTCTTAATGATATCTTTGAAATGTTTTCGGTCGCGAATACATCAGCAGAAACAGCAGTGGTAGTAGTAGAATAGTTATAGCAGTAGTAGTAGCAGTGGTAGAAGCAGTATTCGTATTACTATTAGTAGCAGTAGCGGTTCATAGGCGCAGGGGGGGGCAGGGGTGCGACCGTCCCCTCACTCCAGAATGAAGGAGGGCAGGACGCAACTTCTTTCCAACCCCACCATTCCTCAACTCTCGAGGGCATTCCCTGTAAATAAGGAACAGGGCAATTCCTTGGTTACCCCGTTGTTGAGAACACCGACCCCCTGCAAGTGAGAGGCCAGCTACATCTGAGTCTGGCGTTCAAACTGAAACAACCATTATGCCAAGTACTTACTAAATAAAATGTCTGTTAGCATAGTGAGATATTTTATCTCATTAAGACTGCTAAAATCGAAGAGCTTCCGGGGACTTCGCCGTCTCGTCCCACGCCAGGGCGCTGCCCCACCCACACTTCAAAATGTCTTCCTACGCCTATGTGGTGGCACTAATCATCCATTTCAATTATCTGTTCGTCTGTGACGAATATCGAAACGCTGCGATTCAACTATAATTCCCATTGTGCCTGTTTCATATATATGTTGTACTTAGTACCGTTTAAGTTTTTGTGTTCAGGTTTTGGGCGTCCTATCTTGCCGCCGAAAACATGGCATTTTTCCACATGATAAATTGCACTTAATTCTAATAAAGAACTTATCATTATCAAGACTGAGAGTGAAGGAGAGATAAGGCTGCAACGTCCTTATCTACAATTTCTTGCAATTCTTTGATTTTTATTTTCTGCCGAATTTCATGTTCAAGCTCCGCCCACATCGACGTGCCAACCTATCTACTTAGCTTGTCAACACGCATGAGCGACCCATCGCCGAAAAGGTAAAATGCCAAATACTTCCTATATTATATTTTGTAGCTCTTCATATGGCCATATAAGGAGTATTTAAAAGATATATAATGAAAAGCATCTGAAAATGGCATACGATTATACAGAAAGGTATAACGTTTATTTTAGGCCCAAAAGAGTCAATAAAACGGAATATAATTGACATCAATAACAATATGAATGATAATAGTTATTATTGCTATCGTTTTATTTAATACTGTATTATTGTTATCATTATAGATATAGTGATATAAAATTACATGAGATGAATTTATTTTTCTCTAAAGCCGGGTATCAAGAGATTCCAATCGACATACGAAATATAGCAAGACTAGTCAACGCATTGGTGAAAAAGCAGAATATGAATGTACTATTTTTATTATCATTGTTACCATCCTATCACTGACATTGCCATTGCTGTTATGATTATCATGGTTATCATTATTATCCTTCATTGTGATCATTATCAATGTTGCATCATCATTTACTATTACAATAAACAGCACCGCCACTATATGAATAATAACAACAGTGATATAGCACAATAAGAAAGCGAAAGTCAGTTAAATAACGTGTAAATCCAGAAAAATAGTTGTCTTTAAGATAAGTCATAACACATATTTCTAGCATGTGGTATGGAATCAGGTGTAAGCCATTCGAATCTCAATTACCATTATAATAGTATTATTCCTTATTCATGTAAGGAAACTGCCGTGCCACAAGTAAAACAGCTGGTTTTGTTCAAGCGGTACGACACTTTGGCCCGATGGTTTTTCGTACACCTGACAGCGTGGATGCTCCTCCAACAAGGGCTGTAATTCAACGGAAATTCGTCTGTTAAACGGAAACAAAAGAACCGATGGTGATTACGGATTTTTTTTTTTTTTCG
>NC_091552.1:11352085-11354585 GCF_042767895.1 Penaeus vannamei
TCTCCCCCACACCTCCTCCTCCTTCTCCCCAACCCTCCCCCACACCTCCTCCCCATCCCCAATTCTCCCCCACACCTCCTCCCCATCCCCACCTGTAAGCTACCCCATACCTGGCAGCCGAGCGTAACAGATAGGCCTCTCCCCTTAAAGGAAAAATCTCCAGAAATACCAATAATAAAACGCTTCTAAAGAGACAAGAGACACCGAACAGATCCCAGAGTGCGTTGCGTTAGTGCGTGTGTTACGAGGTAATGTCCACAACACCTTAATGACCCTTAAATGACCCTTAATCAGCCGTGGCGCGCCGGCCGGGCAATCAGCAGGCGCCTCAGACCCCGTCATTTGGCACTGGTTATCCTCCTCTCCCCCTCCCCCATCTCCCCTTCTCCCTCTTCCATTTCCCCTTCCCTTCCATCTCTTCCCCCCCCCCCCTCCGACCTCTTCCCCTTCTTCTCCTCCCCCTCTCCCCAAGTCCCCCTCCCCTCCTCTTCCCCTTCTTCCATTTCCCTTTCCCCCCCCCCCTCTTCCTCTCCCCCTCCCCCATTTCCCCTTCCCTTCCTCATTTCCCTTTCCCCTTCCGCCCTCCCCCTCTCCCCAAGTTCCCCTTCCCTCCTCTTCCCCTTCCCCCTCTTCCATTTCCCTTTCCCCGTCCTCCATTTCCCCAATTCCATCCCCTCCTATCATCGAGGGACGATTTATATGGGGGTATGGGGTGTGGGAAGGGGTGGGGAGGGGAAGGGACCGGCAGAGGGAGGAGGGGTGTGGGGGAGTGTTGATTCTGATTTATGTATGTGGGTCGAAAAAACAAAATTGTGTGAAATAGGGAGACATGACGAGATGTGTGTGTGTGTGTGTGTGTGTGTTTGTATGTGTGTGTGTGTGTGTGTGTGCGGATGCGTGTAAGTGTATATGTATATGTAAGCTTCTAATTTTGCGAATTACCTTCAGCTAATTCATCTACCAAAAACATGCAAATCATTATTCATTAAGAACACAGAGGACTGACTCACAACCTTATTCTGTTTCAACGTCTTAATCAAATGTTTCGTTAAATGTAGTAATAGAAATACATTCCATTATATCATTTTGAGGAAATGGTATAGTAAAAGTGGCTGTACTGATAAGAGAGTAGCAGTAACAGTGGCAGCAGCAATATTAGTAGTAATAGTAGTAGTAATAGTAGTAGTAGTAGCAGTGGTAGTAGTAATAGTAGTAGTAATAGCAGTGGTAGTAGTAATTGTAGTAGTAACAGTAGTAGTAGTAGTAGCAGTGGTAGTAGTAATAGTAGTAGTAGTAGCAGTGGTAGCATTAATAGTAGTAGTAATAGCAGTGGTAGTAGTAGCAGTGGTAGTAGTAATTGCAGTAGTAACAGTAGTAGTAGTAGTAATAGTGGTAGTAGTAGTAGCAGTAGCAGTGGTAGCAGTAATAGTAGTAGTAAAAGTAGTAGCAGTACTAGTAGCAGTATTGGTAGTTGTTGTGGTTGTTGCAATAGGAGCTGTAGTAGTAGTAGGACTTGCATTAGTAACAACAGTAGTAATAGTAGAAGTAGTGGTATCAGCAGCAGTTGTAGGAATATCATAAGAAGCAGTAATAGTAATGGGAGTAGTATGATTATTATCATTATTATCCTTTTTGTTGCTTTCGTTAACATTAAGATATATATATATATATATATATATATATATATATATATATATATATATATATATATATATATATATATATTTTTTTTTTTTTTGTGTGTGTGTGTGTGTGTGTGTGTGTGTTATTGTTATTATCAATACAGTTAACACGGTCTTTTTCATGTTTGTTATTATTATTATCATCCTTATTTTCATTGTTATCATTATTGTTATCATATCTACCATCATTATCATTATCATGAATTTTATTATGACAATCAGCATTACAATTATCATTATTAATATCAGTATTAATTCCATTATCATTATGATCTTCCATACTGTTTTTTTTTTTTAATTGCCATTATTATATGTTTCTCCTTGTGCTTCGTCCGTGACTACTATCACCATTATCATTTTTGTTGATATTATTAATATGATTATTCATATTATCATCATCATTATCATTGATAATACCATCGTCATTAATATCATTATCATTTCCGTTATCATTATCATCTTCATTTGTTTTCGTTATTATCATTATTATATAATTATCCTTGTGCTCCGTCCGTCCACCCATTCGTTCGGACGCATGAAGTGACTACAAACTATCATTATCATTATCAATGTTATTAATGTGATTAGTCTTATTATTATCATTATAATCATCATTATCATTAATATTATCATCTCCATTATCATCATTATCATTTTCACTATAATTATCATCATTATCATTTCCACTATCATTATCATCAACATTATCACTCTCACTATCATTAACATTATCATTATCATTATCATTATTATTATTACCATTGTCATTATTACTATCAATATAATTTTTCTTCGAGGCAAGTACACTACATTGAAGT
>NC_091552.1:11374585-11387085 GCF_042767895.1 Penaeus vannamei
TCATTACTATTGTTATTGTTGTCATTATTATTGTTATCGTTATTGTTATTGTTTTAGTAGTTGTTACTGTTATTGTTATTATGGTCATTATTATTTTTCCTTTTCTTTTATTATTATTATTGTTATTGTTGTTATTTTATTGTTATTATCATCTTCATTATTATGATTATTTATATTATTTTTATTATTATTACCATTATTATTATTGTTTTATAAAGAAGGAGAGTGAGGGAAAGAGAGGGAAAGAGAGTGAGAGAGAGTGAGAGAGAGAGAGAGGGAGAGAGAGGGAGAGAGACAGCGAGAGAGCGAAAGAGAAAGAAAAAGAGAAAGAGAAGAAAAAATAAGTCAATTACAAATTACCGATTTCCACCATCTTAAGAATCCGCCCCCAAGGAAGAAACGGATGACAAATCACAAAACAATCAATCTTTTTTCTCTCTCTCTTTTTTTTCTCTCTCCTCCGTGTGTATGCGATATCTCCGAACTAATGTATGCAGGATGGTTTGGCAACAGTGACTGTGCATAATGAGTCCTTTTCCGCTTCTTGTTTGGTCTGGGCTTTTGTGAAGGAAGACTTGACAAATTTGTTTAATTTTTTTTTTTTTTTTTTTTTTTTTTTTGGGGGGGGGGGGGTTGGGACGCGTGTGTTTGCGCTGCGGAAGGATACGGGCGGGACGGGGGTCCTGTGGGGGGTGGCGGGGATATTCCTTTAATTGTGTATGTCGTTGGGTATTTCTACGTTTGCGGATTTTGCTTCTGTTTTTTTGTTATTATTTTTTTTTATTGGGGGTTGGGTGGAAGCGCACGTTGCAATCGCGAGCATGAATTGTATGTGTAAGCGCCCATGCACGCTTGCATGCTTTTAGACACACGCACGCACACGCACATGCATACGCACGCACATACACACGCACATGCGTACGAACGCACACGCACATGCATACACACGCACACGCACATGCATACACACGCACACGCACATGCACGCACACATGCACGCGCACACGCACACGCACACGCTTACTCACACGCACACACACACACACGCGCGAACACACACACACGCGAACACACACACACACACACACGCGAACACACACACACACACACACACACGCGAACACACACACGCGAACACACACACACGCGAACACACACACGCGAACACACACACGCGAACACACACACACACACACACACACACACACACACACACACACACACACACACACACACACACACACACACACACACACACACACACAAACAGAGACAAGGACAGGCTCAGAGAGAGAGAGAGAGAGAGAGAGAGAGAGAGAGAGAGAGAGAGAGAGAGAGAGAGAGAGAGAGAGAGAGAGAGACGAGAAAGCCCATCCGCCCTTATCTAATTCATCCACCTCCCTTATCTATTCATCTGCATTCCCTGATGATCGCGTCCCCGTTGTTGTATGCCCCGGTAGCCCCCTTATCAGTGACACGAAGCAAGTATTGAATTATAGAGTAGTCCCTTCGCGTAGCCGATAATTAAACGATAGTCTTACACCTCACGGCTCTCCCCGCGGGCCCATAGCCTCATAAGGGGAGGGTGTGGGTCCCGTCGCCATGTCCGAAGTCCCCATCGGAAGGGAACGGGATCGTCGACCTTAAGGGCAGGCCGTCCGCGCGGGTTAATTTCCGTCGATATCTCCCTCCGTCTGCTCGACCCTCGATCTAATCCCCCTAAATAGGACCTTGCTGGTTTACACGACCCGGTTTTATGTGGGTTCCTCGGGGTGGGTCGTCGAGGGCAAAGCGCTCCCGGTGGGCGATGGGCGAGGGAAGGCGGGCAAATGGGCGGTGGGTGCTATTGGAGGATGGGGTCTCTTTCTTTTTCTCTTTATCTCCTCTTTTTCTCCAGCTGTCTGCCTGTTTGTCTCTTTGTCTGTCTGCCTGTTTCTTTCTCTTTCTGCCTGTCTATTTGTCTGTCTGACTGTCTCTTTGTCTGTCTGCCTGTCTCTTTCTCTTTCTGCCTGTCTCTTTTGTCTGTCTGACTGTTTCTTTGTCTCTCTGTCTGTCGATCTGTCCGTCGGTCTTCGAGTAAAAAATGGTATCGTTTCATCGTGGTAGACAGACATTTGCCACGAAGAAAGGGAAGGAGAATGAGAGAGGGGCGGGGGCGCGGTTGATATAAAAAGCGGCGCGAGAATTGATATCAAGAGAGAAATCAGGAGTTGGGGAAAAGGCACGAGGTGTATGGACGGAGAAAACACTTACACGAACGACACTTACATAACACAACGCAATACAACTCGACGCAAACACACAATTGCAATGCCTTCCTTTATGCTTCTCCTCTCAGAATCACAAAATATCGTTCCGAGAGAGAGAGAGAGAGAGAGAGAGAGAGTGAGTGAGTGAGTGAGAGTGAAAGAGAGAAAGAGGTAGAGAACGAGAAAGAACGAGCGAGCGAGAGAGAGAGAGAGAGAGAGAGATGTAGAGAACGAGAAAGAACGAGCGAGATAGAAAGGAAGAGAGAACGAGAGCGAAAGAGACAGAGAGAGACAGAGAGAGAACGAGAAAGAGAGAGAGAAAGAGAAGGGGGTGGATTATAGAGTTAAGAGGAAGGGATGGAAGTTGGAGAAGAGAAGGAAGGGAGGTGGAGAGGTGGAGAGGGGAGGGGTGTATACAAGCGGTGGATGCGGTCAAGCCATATTTGATCTGAAGACGGAGCGCGCGCGTGTGGTCAGGGGTGTCGTAGGTACGCTACAACACCACGCCAGACGCCAGACGTGTCTTGGCTGGAAGTAAAGAGAGGAGGAGAAGGGAGATGGGGAGGGAGAATAGAGAAGAAATAAAGAGAGGGGGGAGAGGGATAATGGAAGGGAAATAGAGAGGGAATAAAGAGAAGGGGGAGAGGGAGAATGGAGGTGAAATAGAGAGAGAGGAAATAAAGAGAGGAGGAGAAGGAGATGGGGAGGGAGAATGGAGGGGAAATAAAGAGAGGGGGGGAGAGGGAGATAGGGAGAGAGAATGGAGGGGAAATAGAGAGAGAGGAAATAAAGAAACGGGGAGGAATAGGGAGATGGAGAAGAGATGGGAAATATAGAGAGAGGAAATAAAGAGAGGGGGAAAGGGAGATGAGGAGGGAGAAGGAGGAGGAATATAGAGAGAGGAAATAAAGGGAGGGGGGAGAGGGAGATGGACAGGGAGAATGAAGGGGAAATAGAGAGAGAGAGAGGAAATAAAGAGAGGGGGAAAGGAGATGGGCTTTCCCCATTCTTTTCCCAATCTTTGAATAAAGAGAGGGGAGGAAGAGGGAGATGGAGAAGGGAAAAGATAGAAGGATATAATGAGAGAGGAAATAAAAGAGGGGAGGGGAGAAGGGAGATGGGGAGGGATAATAAGGAGGAAAACGGGAATTTGGAGAATAGGATAAAAGGAGGGGGAGATGGGAGAGAAAGAGGAGTAAATGGGAATTAGGAGAATTTGGAATGATGGGGAAGGGAGAGAAAATCAGGAGGAAAAATGGGGATTCGGAGAATATGTATTGAGGGAGAGGGGGAGGGGGAGGGGAAGAGGGCGGGAAAGGGAAAAGGAGGAAAAGGGGAAGGGGATGGAGAACGAGAACGAGAAACAGAACGAGAACAAGGACAAAAAAACAAAAACAAACAAAGAGAGGATTTGTGTGTACGTGTGTGATTGGAGTGTGTGTGTGTATGTGTGTGGCGGGGGTGTATGTGATGAGATGTGTGTGGGTGGGGTGGGGGGGGGTGAGATGTGTGTGTGTGTGTGTGTGTGTGTGTGTGTGTGTGTGTGTGTGTGTGTGTGTGTGTGTGTGTGTGTGTGTGTGTGTGTGTGTGTGTGTATGTATGTAAAGCAAGTGCGGGTCCCGTTTTTGTAAACATGTAAACACTATCAGAAGGATGGAGAGAGAAAAATAAATAAATAAATAAATAGATAAATAAAGAAAGAAAGAGAAAGAGAGAGAGAAGGAAAGAAAGAGAACCCAGAATCAACACAAATCAATGAAATCAAGCTAAATACCCGCAGATATATTATGATTTATAAACACGCGTCCCCGTGCGTTCGTTCGTTCATCTCTCCCTTGTTTACGCGTCTTAATAATATCACTTCGCTGTTGTTTATAGCTACGTTCGCTGCCGTTCCATATTTGTCTTTATCTCCCTCTTGTTTTTTTGTGACCTTTTTCCTCCCCCCCTTCTCATCCCCCCACTGGTTGACCCGAGGCTGACCTTTCACGGGTCTTGCGAACGCTATCCTCATACCCCTCCCTCCTCTCTCTCTCTTTTCAACATTTTATCCTTATTTTATCCTTCCTCTGTCATCTCTCTGTCTCTCTTTCTCTCTATCTATCGCTCTCTCTCTCTCTCTCTGTCTCTCTCTCTCTGTCTCTGTCTCTGTCTCTCTCTCTCTCTCTCTCTCTCTCTCTCTCTCTCTCTCTCTCTCTCTCTCTCTCTCTCTCTCTCTCTCTCTCTCTCTCTCTCTCTCTCTCTCTGTCTGTCTCTGTCTCTCTCTGTCTCGCTCTGTCTCTCTCTGTCTCTCTTTCTCTATCACTGTATCTGTCTATCTATTTCTGTCTCTATCTTTGTCTCTCTGTCTCTGTCTGTCTCTCTCTCTCGCTCTCTCTGTCTCTTTCTCTCTGTCTCTGTCTCTGTCTCTCTCTCTCTGTCTCTCTCGCTCTCTCTCTGTCGGTCTGTCTGTCTGTCTGTCTCTCTCTCTCTCTCTCTCTCTCGCTCTTTCTCTGTCTCTCTATCTCTCTCGCTCTTTCTTTCTCTCTCTCTCTCTCTCTCTCTCGCTCTTTCTCTGTCTCTCTCTCTCTCTCTCTGTCTCTTTGTAACATAATCCGCTGTCTTCGGTCTCCTTTCTGTCCCCTTCCCCTGTTTATTTTCTTTGTCCCTTCCTCCTTCGTCTCATCATCCCTCCAACCCCATTATCCTTCCCCCCCTCCCTTTATCTCCCCTTCCAATATTCCCCCTCTCATCCCTCTTCTCCGTTCCCCTTCCCTTCCTGCCTCCTAGTCCCTCATCCCAACCCTTCTTGCTCCCTTCCTTCTCTGTCCTTCACCTCCTCTTCCCCCCCTCTTCCCCCTCTCTCTCTTCCTCCCCATCCATTAACCCTCTCTCCCTCCTCCCTCTTCCCCTTGTTCTCTCCCTTTTCTTTTCTTCCCCGTTCTCATCTTCCCTTCCCCTCTCTCTCTCCATCTCTCCTTCCCTCTTCCTCCCCCTTCCCTTCCCCCACTCTCCTCTTCCTCCCTCTTCCCTTCCCCCTCTCCATCACCCTCTTCCCCCTTTCCTCCTTCTATCCCCCCTTTTCTTCCCCTCTCTCTCCCTCTCCTCTCCCTCCTCTCCCTCCTCTCCTCATGTGCCCCACGGAGAATGAATGAAGCTGCCGCCCGAATAAGGGAGAGTGAGCAAACATTCTCTTACCCAAAGTCGGAGGCGAGTGTGGGCGAAAGGCAAGGCGGTGCGTGGTGGGGAGGAGGGGGGGAAGAGGAGGGGAGAAGGAGGAATGAGGAGGGAGAGGAGGGAAGGGGTGAAGGGAGGAGGAGGGAGGGAGGGAGGAAGGGAGGAAGGGAGGAGGGAAGGAGGAAGGAGGGAGGGAAGGAGATAAGGGGGGAAGAAAGGGTGAGGAAGGGGTGAGGGGAGGAGGGAGGGACGGGGAGGGAAGGGGAGAGGGAAGGGGAGGGGAGGGGTAGGTACGGGGTAGGATGAGGAGGGAAGGGGAAAGGGAGGGGGAGGGAGGGGGAGGGAAGGAGGGAGGAAGGAGAGAAGGGGAGGGAGGGAAGGAGAGAAGGGGAGGGAGGGAGGGGAGGGAAAGGAAGAGGGGAGGTGTAAGGAGGGAAGGAGGGAGAAAGGGTGGGAGAAGGAGAGGGAGGAAATATGAGGAAGAACGGGTAGGGAGAGAAGGAGAGAAGAAAGAGGGAAGGGAGGGAGAGAGGAAGAGGAGAGAAATAGAGGGAGATAGGGTAAGAAAGGAATGGAAAGGGAGGAGAGAGGGAAGCGGAGAGGGAGGAAAAAAGAGAAGGGGAGAGGGGGAGAGGAGGGTAGGGATGGGGAGGGAAGGAAGAGGGAAGCGAGAGGGATGGAGAGGGAAGGAAGGGAGAGGGACGGGGAGGGAAGGAAGGGAGATATGTATTACACGGGGAAGGAGGGAGGGAGGAAGAAAGAAAGAAAGAAAAAGAAAGAAAGAAAGAAAGAAAGAAAGGTTACAGGGAGACACAAGGATGAAGCAGAGAGATAAGACTAATAACGAAAAGCGAACGAAGAAAAAGAGGAAGAGACGAAAAACAAAAAAAGAAAGAAAGAAAGAAAAAAAAAATAGAAGGCGTGTCCAGGAAAATGGGCGGGATTTAGGAACGTCTAGCTGATAAGGGCGTCCGCAATGCTGGGAAATGGATAGTCGTGGCCATGTACAGCCAGTATCAATCGAAGCAAACAAAAAGATGTCAGTCGAAGCAAGCCATAAGATGTCAATCGAAGCAAACAAAAAGATGTCAGTCGAAGCAAGCCATAAGATGTCAATCGAAGCAAGTAGAAAGATGTCAGTCAAAGCAAGCAAAAAGATGTCAGTCGAAGCAAGCCATAAGATGTCAATCGAAGCAAGTAGAAAGATGTCCGTCAAAGCAAGCAAAAGGATGTCAGTCGAAGCAAGCAAAAAGATGTCAATTGAAGCAAGCAAAAGGATGTCAATCACAGCAACTGAAAACACGTCTATCACAGCAGGGAGAGGGATATCAGTCACAGCAAGCAAAACGCTATGATTCACAAACACAAGGATATTAACCCACAACAAGCAACAGGATGTCAATCATCAAAAAAAAAAAAAAAAAAACTAAATAATTCATATCAAGCAAGCAAACAAAACATAACAAAATAAGAATAAAAATAAACAAACCAATACTGCAATCAACACGATATCAAACAAGCAAGCAAGCAAAAAAAAAAAAAAAAAAAAAAAAATAGGACACCGAAGCCGATCGACGCGCCAGAAGACGACGTCCCTCCTGCCTGATCAAAGCAAAAGCACAAGCCATGTTCCCGCAGCGGCCTCTGTGGGAGCGACGGGCCGTGCGAAGGCAACGAGCAGCAACAATTATCATTAGCGTTCAAGTGGCCCGTGTCTTTTCCGCGAGATAAAACCGCTCCCTCGATCTTCTGGGTATTGGCTTGCGGGATGCTGAGGGAGGGAGAGGGAGGGGTGGGGGAGGGGAAGGGAGGGGGGGGGGGGAAGGGGTGGGGGAGAGGGAGGGGGAGGTAGGGTAGGAGAGACTGGGAGGGATGGGTGGAGGGTAGGAGAGAGTGGGAGGGAGAGGGAGGGTTAAGGAGGGAGGGGAGGGAAGGGGAGAGAGAGTGGGAGAGGAAGGGAGGGAGGGGGAGGGAGGAAGAGAAGGGAGGGGGGTAGAGAGAGTGGGGAGGGAAGGCTAGAGTTAAAGGAGTGAACAGAGATGAGAAAAGAGAGGAAGATGAGAAAGGAAGGGAGGGAGGGGTAAGAGGAGAAGAGAGAGAGAGAGGAGGAAAGGAGGAGGGGGAAAGAGAGAGAGAGAGAAATAAACAGAAAGAGAAGTGAATAAAAAGAAAGAAGTACGGGAAATGGAAAAAGTAAAAAGTAAAAACATATATATATATATATATATATATATATATATATATATATATATATATATATATATATATATATATAAACGGTCATGAATAGATGAAACACTCACATCACACCTGAGCGAAAACACACACATTTCATAAAACTATAATAAAAAAAAAATATATATAAATATTGCATACGAAGCCCAAAGACTCGTGTCAGAAGAGAAAGTGCCTTGACTCCAGACAGGTGAAACTGATGACAAGCAATCGACGTAGTGACAGGCAGTTGCTCGCATGACAGACCCAACATCCCGGTGGATTTATGACACTTGGCAGGAGGTCTGACAGCTGCGGGCGTCACATGTCATATCTGAGCCGCGTCGAGACTGGATCAGGGGGAAGGGGGGGTGAAGGAGGGGAGATGGGGAAGAAGGGGATAGAGAGGGAGGGAGGAAGGGAGAAGGAAAATTATTATTGCTTTTATTATTATTATTGTTATCATCATCATCATCATTTTGATATAGAAAAAAATAAGGAAGAAAAAAAAGAAATTAGATAAAAAAAATTAAAAAGAAGAAACGGGGGGAAGGAGAAGATTAAGAAAAATAAGGCAAAAGAAAATGAGAAAAGTGAAAGAGGAAGAAGAAAAAGAAACAATGAGGAAGAAGAAGAAAAGATAAAAAAGGAAGAAGAAGAAAAAGAAGAAAAGAGAGGTAAGAGGAAAAAAATGAAGTAAATAAGGTAAAAGGAAAAAAGAGAAAGAAGACAGAAAAAAAGAAGATGAAGAAGAAAAAAAAAAGCGTCTAAAAAAGACCAATAATTCCAGCGATTGCGCCTCGAGAAGGCAAGTTCTCGTCACGGGGAGTTAGCGCGCGCCCACACCGCTGCTGCTGAGGCGAGGGACGCCCGCCCGCCCGCATCATCCTCTCCTGCCGATGATGATTGCACGTTGCAGGACACGCCCACACACGCACGCACACATACACGTACACACACGCACATGCACGTACACACACGCACATTCACGTACACATGCACGTACACACACGCACATGCACGTACACATGCACGTACACACGCACGCACACACACACGCACACACACACACACACACACACACACACACACACACACACACACACACACACACACACACACACACACACACACACACACACACACGCCCACCCGCGCCCGCATCCTCTCCTGCCGATGATTGCACGTTGCAGGACACGCCCCGAGATCCCCCCGAGTGGATTGGGTGATGTTCCTTCCTCTCTCTCCTTAGATTGTGGTTCGAGGTTCCTTCCCTCCCTCCCTGGATGGGTGATGTTCCCTCCCTCCTCTCCCTGAATTGCGGTTCTAGGTTCCTTCCCTCCCTCCCTGGATGGGTGATGTTCCCTCCCTCCTTTCTCTCCCTGAATTGGGTTCCAGGTTCCTTCCCTCCCTCCCTGGATGGGTGATGTTCCCTCCCTCCTTTCTCTCCCTGAATTGGGTTCCAGGTTCCTTCACTCCCTCCCTGGATGGGTGATGTTCCCTCCTTTCCCTCCCTGAATTGGGGTTCCAGGTTCCTTCCCTCCCTCCCTGGATGGGTGATGTTCCCTCCCTCCTTTCTCTCCCTGAATTGTGGTTCCAGGTTCCTTCCCTCCCTCCCTGGATGGGTGATGTTCCCTCCCTCCTTTCTCTCCCTGAATTGTGGTTCCAAGTTCCTTCACTGCCTCCCTGGATGGGTGATGTTCCCTCCTTTCCCTCCCTGAATTGGGGTTCCAGGTTCCTTCCCTCCCTCCCTGGATGGGTGATGTTCCCTCCCTCATTTCTCTCACTGAATTGTGGTTCCAGGTTCCTTCCCTCCCTCCCTGGATGGGTGATGTTCCCTCCTTCCTCTCTCTCCTTAGATTGTGGTTCCAGGTTCCTTCACTCCCTCCCTGGATGGGTGATGTTCCCTCCTTTCCCTCCCTGAATTGGGGTTCCAGGTTCCTTCCCTCCCTCCCTGGATGGGTGATGTTCCCTCCCTCCTTTCCCTCCCTGAATTGGGGTTCCAGGTTCCTTCCCTCCCTCCCTGGATGGGTGATGTTCCCTCCCTCCTTTCTCTCACTGAATTGTGGTTCCAGGTTCCTTCCCTCCCTCCCTGGATGGGTGATGTTCCCTCCTTCCTCTCTCTCCTTAGATTGTGGTTCCAGGTTCCTTCACTGCCTCCCTGGATGGGTGATGTTCCCTCCTTCCTTCCTCTCCCTGAATTGTGGTTCCAAGTTCCTTCACTGCCTCCCTGGATGGTTGATGTTCCCTCCTTTCCCTCCCTGAATTGGGGTTCCAGGTTCCTTCCCTCCCTCATTTCTCTCACTGAATTGTGGTTCCAGGTTCCTTCACTGCCTCCCTGGATGGGTGATGTTCCCTCCTTCCTCTCTCTCCTTAGATTGTGGTTCCAGGTCCCTTCCCTCCCTCCCTGGATGGGTGATGTTCCCTCCCTCCTTCCTCTCCCTGAATTGTGGTTCGAGGTTCCTTCCCTCCCTCCCTGGATGGCGGTTCCCTTCGACCCTTCCTAAGATTCCCCCCTCCCCCCGGTCGGCACTTCCTCCCCTCCTTTCGTAGCTTTTAAATCTGTTAGGTAAGGACGATGCCCCAAATTATGTACCCGTGGTGGTGAAAATGCCATGCAAATGAGGTGGAAATAAGGACACTGAATTTGCCTCGTCATGGAGTAAATGTTTTGTTAAAAAAAATGAAATAAATAAAACCTATTTGGTAAGGGGCATTTGGTTGTCAGTATTATGTTCGTGTACACACACACACACACACACACACACACACACACACACACACACACACACACACACACACACACACACACACACACACACACACACACACACACACACACACACACACATACACAGACATACAGATACACACACATACACACACATACACACACATACACATACACATACACACACACACACATACACACACACACACACACACACACACACACACACACACACACACACACACACACACACACACACACACACACACACACACACACACACACACATATATATATATTGTGTGTACATGCTCATGCGTATAAAAAGGTTCAGGATCTGATCTCAAGATAAAGCATAAAAATAAAACATAGTGTTAGCGATAAGACGAGAAAGCTTACAAATAAAACCTGTTGTGATAACAAGGAAGGAGATAGATATTGATAGATAAAAGACGAGATTTAGAGATTATGAGGGACTGATGTGGAGAGCAAACAAGTTACTTGTTTGATGACTTAGGAGGCAATCAACATATTTTCTTCTTCTTTGTCTTTGCTTCTACTTTGTTCTCTCACCTCTCCTTCTTGTCTGTTTTCCTTTTCTTCTTTCTATTCCCTTCTCTCCTCTATATTCTCTTATGTTTTCCTGTATTCTTTATTTATTCTTTGTTTCTTGTGTCTTCTTTTTCCTTTCATATCTCGTCTTCTTACTTCTTATTTATCTTTCCTTTGTTCTTTCATTCTCTTGGTCTCTCTCTTTCCCTTCCATCTTACCTTCCTCTTCTTCCATCCCACTCCACTCCCACCCTTTCCCTCTCTCTTTCTTACCTTCCTCCCTCTCTCTTCCTTCCTTCCCTCCCTTGTTCTCTCCCCCCCCTGCTCCAACTCTCGCCCTTCTTCTCTCCCTCTCTCCCACCCTCCCTCCTCTCTCCTCCCACTCTCACTCTATCCTCCCCTCCCTCTATCTCTCTCCTCCTCTCCCTCCCTCTCTCCCTCCTCCCCTCCCTCTCCACCTACCCCCTCCCCCTTCTCTTCACTCACACCTACCTCTTTCCTTTGGCGATAAGCAATTAGCAGCAATTGCATGCAAGGTATTGTGTGTGTGTGTGTCTTTAATTGCCTACTTGTTTCTAAACGTTTTCAATACGCTTATGGCTGTGTGTTTTGATCGGCGCGCCAGCTGATTTGCAACGTTTTTTTGTGTTGTTTTCTCATTTGGTAACTGTTTGTATGTCCCTGTCTTTTTTGTCTTTCTCTTCTTGCTTTTTCTTTTTGTCTTTTGTCTTTGTCTTTGTCTCTGTGTTCCTCTCTATACTCTTCTCTCTCTTTCTTTCCCTCTCTCTCTCTCTCTCTCTCTCTCTCTCTCTCTCTCTCTCTCTCTCTCTCTCTCTCTCTCTCTCTCTCTCTCTCTCTCTCTCTCTCTCTCTGTCTCTCTCTCTGTCTCTCTCTCTCTCTCTCATAACTCTCTGTCTCTCTGTCTCTGTCTCTGTCTCATTCTCTGTCTCTCTCTTCAGTCTCTCTCTGTCTCTGTCTCTGTCTCTGTCTCTGTCTCTGTCTCTCTCTCTCTCTCTCTCTCTCTCTCTCTCTCTCTCCGTTTCAACTTCTATTGTTCAAACTCCAAATTTAATAGGAGGATAATCATTCTTATTTCCACTTTCCAGTTCATGATTTATTGTCAGCCTTGTGCGAGAGAGAGAGAGAGAGAGAGAGAGAGAGAGAGAAGAGAGAGAGAGAGAGAGAGAGAGAGAGAGAGAGAGAGAGAGAGAGAGAGAGAGAGAAAGAAAGAGAGAGAGAAAAAATATAAGAACCGAATGCCACATCCATCATTAATAATTTTACACGCCGTCCCGCATATTAGAATTGATTCATTTATTCGATTATTTTTTTCCCCCTTTTCATCATTTCGAAATTATTAACTCCGGATTCGAAGTCAAATATTAGAGAAAGTTTGATAATTTTTTTCAATTTGTTTTCGATTTTTTTCTTTCTGGAATACCGGTCACGCAGTCGCCATACTTGTAGGTTTCTGGGGTTTTATCCTGTATTTTTCCTATAATTTTACCGATTGTATTTTCTACTTCTCCGCTTCCTCCTTTTCCTTGTTCACGTTCTTCTTGTTTTCTTGTATTTCTATTTCTCCACTTCCTCCTCCT